>NC_092818.1:121956712-122119212 GCF_023375885.2 Dermacentor andersoni | reverse complement strand
AGAACATGTCTCGGAACTAGAAGACTCGTTAATTCTGCGTACAAGCTTCGTCGCAAATTGATATGTAGAAAATTCACCTTCACTCACGTTTTCTCCACCAAATAAGTCACTCGTCCGTCAGATGGGTATGCGAATTCCAAAATAGCAAACCACGAGTAGGCATACCTCATCTAATGCTGATCTGTAGTGTCCATTCAAACGAATTAACAGTTTCTTCAAGTTCGTACGTATCACGGTGACGCATTTCATATTAGTCTGTGCTGAACATTCATGTGTGCCATTTGTCTATTTGATTATTCCGCTACAGACCTCTCTATAGCTTTCAAGGCATAGTTTCGAAAGTAACCAACGGTAACCAACGAAAATAACCAACGCAAAAAAGCAACAACAAAGATATGCGCTCAGCTTTTGGTGCTTCTAGCCCACATGCAGACTTCTGAAGCCTCCAAAAACGACCACTATAAAATTTCTTCCTGGAAGTGAAGGACTTGCTCTTTCAACCGCAGCAACTTACTCCTAGCCCGCATCGTAAGAAAGGCAGCTCAAACACCGCCCGCCTACTCATTAAGTTTAGTGTCGGCTCTGCTTTCGCTCAGGCACATTAGCCTCTCTTCTCAGCCCGTGCGGCACGTTTGGCCCGCGTCCTAACGGCTTCCGATCATAATTAGAAGGCGGCAGAGGAGGGCTGTTGCTCAAGTGCCTTATAATAGAGTTCCTGTGGCGCCAAGATAGTGAGGGTTACAGGCGTCACTCGGCCAGGGTGTTTAATTGCGACCACGGAGCGTCTGGAGCACTTGTGCATGGCGAAATAGAAAAGCCTGTCGGCTTGTCCCAGGGCAACATTTTTGTCAGCGCTGTTATACTAGACTACTCAAACATTAACGGAAGAAATAAGACAGAGGGATAAATACAGAGCAAAATATCCGTCAGGCCTGCTACTTTACACTAATGGCCGCAATCATGTGGAGGTGAGAATGAAATGTGATGGGTAGAATAAATTAAGCGGCGCTTAACATGAGCGCTGGGTGCCCCCTTCCTCTTCGCAAAGCATTTTATGCCTTCCTCAGCGTGGGTGTGCTTCTCCTTCCCAAACACATAATTTTTCTTTCTCTTAAGAGAAAGCTTTAGCTCCGATGCTCCTATCTAAATACATGTAAAAGGAGAATTAGTTTTTCTCGGCAACCACCGCACCAAATTTGACGAGCTTTGTTGCATTTAAAAGAAAAACTTAAAATCTAGTGACTCTTGGTTTTGAATTCTTTACTTAGGTCGTCAAATTTTTATTAAAAATTGGCAAAAATGGAGAATTTTCAAAGAATGAAACTATCAAGTTTACAACTCCATTACTCAGCAACGGAATATGATTATACAATTCTGCGTATTGCATTTAATAGTACATCTAAAGCGGACAAAATTGATATGTTACACATGAATCTCAAAAAATGTTGTAACATGGAAATACAGCTTTTGCAGAACCCTAGTAAACAACGTAACGAATTCACGTAAGAGATAAAATGACATATCGAATTTGTCCGCTTTCAATTATCTAATGGATGCTGTTCACAGAACCGTGATATCTGTTCTTGATGCAGAGCTATAAATTTGTAAACTTCGTGCTTCTATTTGTTTCAAACATCCGAATTTTTAAAAACCTTTTAAATATGAAGTCAGGCTCTAAATCGAAATTCCGCTTCCAACAATCACTGGAATTTAACTTTTTCTCTCAAATGCAACAAATTTCATTAAAATCAGTCTTGGGGTTATTTCAGCAAAGCTTCCTCTTAAGAGGAAGCTTTAGCTCGGGCGCAACTCCGACGCGGCCTATTCAAATACATGTAAAACGCAAAAACGGACGGACGCACGGCAAAAAACTTTAATGGAAAAAGGACCTCCGAGGTGGCCAGCCCGGGCTCAGGCCACCCGGGCATTATGTGCGGTGAGGCATAGCCTTTCCACCGCTGCCCGGACACGCTGGATAGCCCATAATTGGTCGTGTAGTGCCGAGCTAGTCAGAGCGCTTAGCCATCGCTCCTCGAGAAGGTCCGGTTCTATCTTGTCTTCTACATATACTGATCTGATCTGTGTGCCCTTCCATAAGGTGTGTGCCATGTCTGCGTGTTCATGTTTGCAGAGCTTGCAGCTCGCGTCTGGGTATTGTGTTGAATTTATTCTGTTTAAGTAAACGTTTTTATGAGATAACCCGTGGACCTATTTTAATGAAATTTGTTGCATTTGAGAGAGAAAGTTAAATTGTAGTAACTGTCGGAAGCGGAATTTTGATATAGGGCCAGAATTTTGTTAAATAGATTTTCAAATATTCGACCATTTGAAAAAAATAGAAGCTCGAAGTTTACAAATTCAAAGCTCTGCAAAGCTCTGCAATGTTCTGTAAACGGCATCCCTTAGATCGTTGAAAGCGGACAAATTCGGTGTCATTTTACATTTTACGTGAATTTGTAACGTTGGCTACAAGGGTTCTGCAAAAGATGTATTTTCATATTACCAAATTTTTTGACATTCATGTGTAACATATAAATTTTGTCCGCTTTAGATGTACTATTATATGCAATCCACAGAATTCGTTACTCCACTTTTTCGTTATTGAGTTACAGAGTTGTAAACTTCATAGTTTCGTTTTTTGAAAATTTTCGATTTTTGCCAATTTGTAATAAAAAATTGACGACCTAATTCGAAAATTAGAAACCAACAGTCACTCGATTTTCAGTTTTTCTTTTAAATGCAAAAAACGTCGTCAACTTTCGTGCAGTCGTTGCCGAGAAAAACGAATTCTCCTTTTCCATGTATTTAGATGGGAGCACCCGAGCTAAAGCTTCCTCTTAAGGTGACAGCTTCCAGAGAAAAAGACACTACGCCTAGTTGAGGTAGTCAGCAAAAAAGAGAAAGGTAAACATACAGCTTAAGATAATATTTCCTACTTGGTTCGGTGACTGGTAGATGTAGCGCTGTTGCTGCTTTATTGCCTCACCGACTATGTCGCATCAAAACTACTCAATTGGCTTCGCCAACTGAGCTACTTGGGTATGATTTCATATTTTTATTGTGGTTTGCTAACGGGATTAGGTTAACATCACTGGCCATCACTAACATGTTTTGAAAAGGCCTGCTTGAACTTTGCTGCCTATTCGCTGAGTCCAAGTCTAGTTTTCACAAGCGCCCGCCGGTTTGGTGGTCTAGTGACCTTCCGGAACTTCGTACTAAACTCTTCTCGTGCAGAATAGAGAGGCAATTGGAGAAGCCACACTATACGACAAAACGAGCATTTTCACACTTTTCGAATGATGAGAGGAGAGCGTCCTAGGGTGCATTTTACGTTGTTCCAGCACTATGAGCGCATCATTAGCGCAAAACCGCTTCTCCGATTCCTGTCCACGGCGGCCATATTCCGATGGAGGCGGCCTGCAAAACCCCTCGTATACGGTGTTCTGAGCGCGCTTTAAGGCACCCCAGCTGGTCAGAATTGGTGCGTAGCTCTCCACTACGGCTCCGCTCACTTCGCACTATGTAGCTTCGGAGCAAAAAAACCCCACAATTTAACTTCAATTTACTGGCTAAGAAGTGTCGCTGTCGATACGACTCGAATAATGTTGGGCACCAAGCACTCTATATACGGCAAAGAAAGCTTCGCTTTGAAACGAAGCTATCGCTGTATATTTATGGCCTCGGTACTTTAAACGTACGCGGTATGCGCGTCGCAGGACCCGAATGGGGAAAGAGACAGACAGAACGACAGAACGATAGATAGATAGATAGATAGATAGATAGATAGATAGATAGATAGATAGATAGATAGATAGATAGATAGATAGATAGATAGATAGATAGATAGATAGATAGATAGATAGATAGATAGATAGATAGATAGATAGATAGATAGATAGATAGATAGATAGATAGATAGATAGATAGATAGATAGATAGATAGATAGATAGATAGATAGATAGATAGATAGATAGATAGATAGATAGATAGATAGATAGATAGATAGATAGATAGATAGATAGATAGATAGATAGATAGATAGATAGATAGATAGATAGATAGATAGATAGATAGATAGATAGATAGATAGATAGATAGATAGATAGATAGATAGATAGATAGATAGATAGATAGGCAGGCTCAAAATGCCTGAAGTAGGCAAAAAATGCTAATCGCATTAATAATAACATGTGCCTCGGTTCTCACGGTATACAGCCAGTCACAACACATATTTTCCTCTCATTTAAATGTAGAAAAAACACCCTTAAATGATCTAAACGGCTGAACACTGCTCATCTAGTGCTCAACACTGCTCATCACATCTTTGAGTCGACTAAAGCAGTCGAACATTTCTGCATTTTGCGGCGCTATTGTCCCGCAGTTTTCAGCCTTTTATAACAATTTCTTCCCGCTAAAAGCATTGTAATTCTTACAAAAGATGTTCCTATATCCAGGAACTTCAACATAGCCTGGTTTGTGATGCCTCACAACATGCCTCACTCACATTGTGATGTGAAGCATGCTGCTTTTCACCCCTCATGACGAGACGAAAGCGACCGGTGCCATCGCATCACTTACGACGGCACATTTTGCAACGCATAAGATAAATGACCAATTGCATAAATAAGTGTCAAATGTTTTCGGAGC
Source organism: Dermacentor andersoni (assembly GCF_023375885.2). NCBI lineage: Eukaryota > Metazoa > Arthropoda > Arachnida > Ixodida > Ixodidae > Dermacentor > Dermacentor andersoni. The sequence continues at coordinate 122,114,564 of NC_092818.1, read as the reverse complement.
ACATCGTGTTGAATGCATACGGGGGTGGTATAAAACTTTCTCAACCGCAGGGGCGACATAATTAGTTAGGATTTTTATCAGGTAGGTATTCATCACGTGGTTAGGCAGAGTTATGATTCGTTCAACGTATAAAGATACATTAATCTGGGCCCTAGACGCACTACATACATTGCAAAATCAACCCCACCAACGTGTACCGAACCAAGACCGGCGCCATGGCTACCCGTATATTTTTTCTATTCGTTTTCTTTTCGGTTTGTTGGCTGCACGACAAACGCTCGAAAGTTTTTGCGCAGCAAGTTCTGATAAAACGCCTTTCCCAGGCATAAGATCACTGCGCATACCTTCGGAGTAGTCTCAGGTGGGTGTCCAACTTTGTAAAACGGTTCCTACGGTGGAATCGTGCTCATTGATCTCCAGTGACTGCATTGCTTTGAAATTAAATCCTGACGAACACGACAACGAAGTTCTTGCGTTCGGTTGGTGGCCTTTTTTGATGCTGAAGTTTTTCTAATTTTGTGCTTCGTCGTGCATCAGCAACACCCCGTGCTGTTTGTACTAGCCCTCAAGGCTCCTGCGTTGCTTGGAGACCCTCCCTGCGAAGCTTGTGATGTAGGAGATGATGGTGGACACATATGACGGCCGTACAAGCCTACCTCTACAAGGAAACTCCTCAGCTCTTCAGTGGCCTCAGAAGTGGGCGATTCCGAGTCTGAGACAAAGTTGGAGGGCTCGAATACCTTCATACTTGCTAAGCATCGGCATTCAAGACGGAAGTCCTCGACATGGTCCTCAAGTGAAGCGACCATCACATACAACAGCATCATGACTACGACAGTAGCCTTCGTGTCTGTCAACTTCGTGGCAAGCTCGAATGATATCTCCATACAGAAACTTCATGATTTTTCTTCAAACTGTACCGTTTTCTTATTCAAGAGCTTCGAGTGAACCCATGGAAAAATATCATTGCCATAGACACAATTGAGGAGAAGACGGTGAAAACTCTACCTGGCCTGTCTCCACTATGTGGTGTCAACACGGGGGTTCATATACTACAGGGCGCGAATGTAACAGCTGGAGTCATATTTGTTGTTGACATAGAACTTCAAGACGACGTTTTGAAAAGCACGCTCGTTTGCACGCGTAGAGCAAAATCATCAGTGCTCGAAGGCTCGGCTCGTCAAACTGTGTAAAGATACTCTTTGACTGTTAAAAGCTACCTAGCCATATAAAGGCTCGAATCGTGCGATACACAGTTCGACTTTTTGTACCAAGCCCTTTACAGTGCCATAAATGTCTACATATTGGTCATGTACAGGATTACTGTAAAAGTGTTGTGGCCTGTGCCAAATGTGCAAAAATCACGACGCCAATTCTTGAAACAGTCCCACATCTCGATGCCCTAACTGCGAAGTTGAACACTTGGCAACAGACAAAGACTGTCCAACACTCAAGCGAAAACTAAAAGCTCTGAAAAAGAAAGCTCAAAAGAAAGCATCAGGAGAGAAGACACTTAGCCATAGCGCGCGTCCAGCGGCCGCAAATGCCAGGAGTACGTACCCACACGTTCGAATAGCGCAGACACCGTGCATTGGAGGGAAAGAGGGAGGTGGAACTTCTGTTCTCAGAGACATCGTGGCCAGCGCTTCTATCGAAAGCATCAGAACCTGTCTCTACCGATGTAACGCCTCCGAAAGCGTCCGAGCCTGCTTCTGCCAAAGCCCCGTCTACCGCAGAAAACACTGTAAGTAGGGTGCCCAAAACGGTCTCAGTCAACGACGAGGCCCAGCTTATCGACCTTCTTAAGACGCTTTTCAACATCATTAGGTGTCTGATTGCCGGTCGTCAGACACCAGCAGCATTAGCCGCAGAACAACTCCCCGAGGCTCTCTTTCCATTTCTCTACGGCTTTCACTAGAAAGAATAATGATACATGCATATCACGCGTTTCTTGCGGGCGATGCACGCGGGTGCCCAGACGAAGACGACGACGCTCTCTGGCTCTCGAGCTCTCGGCTGAACTGGGCAGCGCTGCAGTTATCCTTTATAAATATACGTTGTAAATATTCTCCAATTCTTAATCCTTCGTTCGCCTAACATTTTGGTGGAGGTGCATGGTATGAACACTTGTCGAAAGTTCTTTTTTTAGGCTTGTAGCGCAGCTCAGAAAGAGCAAAAAGGAAGGTGGAAGGGGTAATGAAAGAGAACGGAAAACAGAGTGAGCGCTGACTCTGTTTTCCGTTCTCTTTCATTACCCCTTCCACCTTCCTTTTTGCTCTTTCTGAGCTGCGCTACAAGCCGAAAAGAGTCATGACAACTCGCCCAAACTGCCACGCTTTTGAGTTGTCGAAAGCCTCGTCCATTTGTGCTACAATGGAATGTCGGGTCTCCACGAACGCGGCAGGTTGATCTAGTCCTTCGGCTCCTCGCAATGAACACCCCTCCAGATGTTACAGCGCTTCATGAAAGGAATGTAAGAAAAGAAGAATTCAGACTTCCAGGCTTCGTAGGAGTCCACAGTAACACTCGATGCTCATTGTCAGTATGCGGTACTTTCGAGTGCACGGACGTCACGCATACATGAAATGCTTCGAAAGCATCGTTATACGTACGCGCTGACCTACATTTCGCAGTTACACAGGTGAAACCTGCGACGCCGATTTTAAATGTGCCGCTGTTGCTGTAAGTCTCAGAGATACAACGACTACTGTGTCAAGCATATGTTATCAACCGACGCGATCTTCAGACACCACATTACTCGAGTGCTTAGTCTCTCGTTGCAGACCATGATTTGTGCTGTGCCGCGAGCTCAATTCCCGCCACCCTCGCTGGTGTTCTCGTCCACAAGACAGTCGTGGCGTGGAAGTCAATGAAGTTATAGTTCTACGTGATCTACAAACCCTCAAGGACAGCTCACCTACATTTGTCGGCAGAGGAAAGGAACAATCCACTATCGACCTTGCGATATCAACGAGAAATGTGTGCCTGGCCTGGTCATGTGAAGCTGACCCATGGCGTTCAGATCACCGACCAATTTGGTTGGTTCCAGAAAATTCTCTTGTATAGCCGCCAGACTGCTGCTTACGCTGTGAGAAATTGGGACAAGTTCTGTCAGCTCATTTCAAAGGCGCCATCTCACGACAAGCTGTTCAAACTGGTCAGTGAGCGTCTACAACAAAGTACGGTACAACGACGGCTGCGCATAGATAAACGAAACCCTGATCTTAAGCTCTTCAGGCTATGCGCCTGTCGACACCACGCTTAGAGGACGGCGCAGCGCTCTAAACTAAGCTCTTATTGGACGGCATACGTATAACCGCCTAGATGCAGCTAAACGGTGACACACAAAACAACTAAACAACTTCGTCGAAAGAGCTGGGCCGCACTTTGTAGTTCGCTGCATACGGAAGGCGGTTTCGGAAGTGTATGACGCATACTGAAGGCTCTCCGAACTTTTCAGATATGCACGAATACAAATGCTGCTTTGTGCATCACGACCGGCCAGTCGCCGAAAATTATTGCGGAAACATTCGCCGACCTTTTCGTATCTGCTATGTCAGGAAACACAAACGGCGACCTTAATTCTCTGACAAGTGGCGGTACCATAACCTCTTGCTATGGTCCTGCTTGCGATACGGATGAGGCAGACTTTACTCTCGAGGAGCTACGCTACGCGCTTAGCATTTCTAAACGCCGCACTGCCCCAGGCGAAGACAGTGTCACGTACCAAGCCTTGCGAAACATCGATGAGGCTTTCATCAGCTTATCTTTGACAAACATAATGGAGTGTGACGAACGAGCCTGATCTCCAAAGAATGGAAATCATCTGTGATGATACCTTGAGGTGCAAGACACGTCACGTCACCGGCCAAATCAGTAACATCTAATGTTATCAAGCTGATGGAACGAATGATACTGTTCCGTCTAGATAGCAGATCACAGGGACTGAATTTCTTTCTTGGTGTCATGAGCGGCTTTCGTCGCCATCATTCAGCCCTCGACAGCATTGCAGACCTTGTAGCATCGCTTGAATCTGCTCGAGGAAACAAGCACTCTGCGTATATACTATTCCTAGACATACAGCAAGCATTTTATTTTGTACCACATTGGCCTATTGTTTTCGTACTTATGACTGCGGGAATTTCGCGTCGTTTGCTTCGTTTTCTGGGCCATTTTTTATCGGAGCGCAAAATGAAAGTGCGCGTTGGAGGAGCTACAAGTGAATCCCGAATTGTTAAGTGTGGTGTCCCGCAAGGCAGCGGCTTATCACCGCTTCTCTTCAGCAGCATACCTGCTAGACTTCCAAGCCTCAAGAATGTGACATTACAATAGGCATAGCAATCTGTGCTGATGACATCGCACTGTGGATCAGCGGTACTTCGCACCACGGTCCACGGCTTCGTGGAATCTTGCAGAGAGCTCTGAATGTCCCATAAGAGTACCTGGATGAAGTTGGTCTGCAGATTTCACCCGCTAAGTAAACCGCAATTGCGTATCATCCTAAACAACGCGCTCGTCGGCTATACCTATGAGCCGGCTATACCTCCGAGATACAACGACAGATTGGGTACAGCGACACCGCTACCTGGGCGCAATTATTGATGATCACCTTTCATGGCGCCCTGCCGTCACCTCTGTGCGGCGCAAATCGCAGTCCCTACTCAGATATGTGGCCGCCCTAACTGCTAGGCGCGACGCCTGTGACCAGATGACTGCACTACAGGTATATCAATAATCTGTATTTTCTGGCGTGATGTATGTCTTGACAGTGTTGACGGTCCGCCTAGTTTGATGTCCCGATTGGAAAGGGACCCTCGCGTTGCCCTACCAGTCATTCTTGGCTTACCTCGTGAGGCGCAGTCGGTTCCATTACTCACTGAAGCACACCAGCGGCCCCTGAGGCTGCAAGCAGACCAGAGAGCGTTATATCATGCACAGCGTCTGCACCGATCATAAGATGTACAAGCACATATTAACCGGCTAATTCAGCGACCGTTATCACGCATGGGGAAAAGGGCGGCAGTGTTCGTTCCCATTGCTGGCAGTTCAGAAGATACAACTTCACTGACAAATTCGAAGGAGCCCAACAACATATGCCCCTTCCTTATTCATCTTTCGATTCCCGAGATACACAAAAGTCTGACCACCCGATTTCGGAACTATTCCATTTGACCCAACTGCACTTATTTGAAAAATATGGAGACCATCTTAAAGTATTTGCGGACGCATAGGTAAACAGCGATGCTCAAGGCGCCGCAGCAGCTTTCTTCTGCCCTTCCACTGACATAAGAAGGGGGTTTAGAATGCCTCATACATCCTCATCAACAACTACGGAGCTGGCAGCGACTGCTGCTGCTCTGAAGTACGTACAGGAAGAAACAAGCACATCGAAAGTCGTAATCCTTACAGACTACCGTGCTTCCTTTAGCAGGCTGTTGAGAAAAAACGGGGGACACCCCCCCCCCCCGTTCTTGTTCTTTCTCCCCCTCTTTTTTCCCCTCTTGGTGTGCCCCCCCCCCGTTCTTTCTCTCTCCTTTTCTTTCTTTTCTTTTCTCCCCGCCTTCCCACTTCCCCGCTCTTGTCCCACGGCACTCACAGATGACGGACGACATCGCTCATTACCTCTGAAGTCTCTCCCTTTATAACCAGCCGCCACTGACGACGAACGCACATGACGTCACTGCATTGACCCTTCAAAACTAACATGCCGAGGATGACGAGGCCGCATTTGACGAAGATAGGTCCTCCTATCGAAACGTTGGCCAGCCTTTCTGAGGCACCTTATCCCTGTTTTATACCACTTTACACCACTGTGTGCTATTCTATCTGCCAGCCCCTTTCTTGATCTTGGTCTTCCTGGTCTTGTAAGCCTTGCAGTTTTCGCCGAAGGGAAAATCGGTTCTATATGCCGACATACTAATAAATGTCTCCTACGAAGGCTGCGCTGACAAAACACTCGCTTGCTTATGTTCATGGACATACTGGTCTTTGCGTAACTCGGCGGTCGTCTTAAAAGGCACGTTCAGAACGGAGCTGAAGTAAACGTAAAATGCTCCAGCCTGCAAAACATCCAAGGGACTACTGCGGCCGCGTCAGTACCTGAATTCGCAGTTTCGATCTCAGTTCCAGGGCTGTCCTGAGTTTCAGCATCAATTGCAGACCGACGCTACGGCTGCCCCGGATCTTTCTTCATTTCGTGAAACCCTAATCTTGATGAAGAAGGTATGCGCGCGGGACGCGGCGGTCATCGTCTACTATTTTCAACAGACTTTCAGCTAACCTCACGCTATGCAGGAACAAAGCAGTTAGGTGAACCCTTAGAAACAAGTATGCCACTAATGGGCCGCCAACACCATCTGGTGCCACTACGTTACATCACGGGGTAACCGTGAAGTACCTATATGAACGCGTACCGCGACACGTCATCTCAAGCCGCGCACCTGTCGACTGCATGGCGATGTGCGGCGAACCCGTTCATCACACAGCGTTAATAGCCTAGCTCCCCAGGAGGTGCTGACGCAAGGTGCGCTCCCCATACGGTGCGCAGCCTCTCGATCATAAAATAAACCAACAGATATTTTCTGCGCTCTCAAAAACGGCGCTTGCGGGAGTCTCTACCCCACGTTTCAACCAGCGCTCTCAGCGCTACGTCTGAAGAGTCCACGTGCCCGCGTTACCTCATTGCTGTCTTGCTTCTCTTATTCTGTATGCGGGTAAGCAGCGTCGCAAACAGTGCACAGCTTGTGTAAGTATGTCGTAAAAAATTCAATGTCGGCGTGGGCTTTTCCGCGTCTACGGCTTCCCCAACGTGCGGACCGTCACCCCCCGAGTACCGAAAATTGCTCGCCTTATGCATGGTTTGCGCCATTAATGGAACAAAACCCTGCTCTTTCTCAGCTTCTTTTGTCCTACACCTCTAGCACTAGGACGAGATTATTACCAGAGTAATGGTCTCCCAGAACACGACACACCAGACTGTGTACATCTAATACGCATGTAGTTATGGTAATACTCCAAAGGCGGAGTTCGTGGCCCTGGTTATGGTGTTTCGGTACCTTCAGAATAGCTAGGCGACTGGATGATACCTTATTTGACCTTGCTCACTGTACTGAAATATGCAGAGTAGAAAGGAGGCCGTTATACGTGGCCTTTTAAGACGTTACAGGAGCGTATGACAACGTATGACAACGTTACAGGAGCGTATGACAACGAGCATACTGCAACATATTGCGGGATATCCTGGAAGGGGAAGACTTAGGTGACGATTGTATACAGCTTTAGAGAGAGATTAACCTAGAAAATAGCGCTTGCGTTGAGTGGGAAGGGATGAGGAGCGAGGAGAAAATCGATAACAATGAACTTAGGCAGGGGTGCCCCTTATCGCCACTGCTGTTCATGATGTACAAGGATGAGGATGCAAAGGTGGCTAGAGGAAAGTAATATCGGGTATAATCTCTCATACAAACAGACGGGTACCGTAGTAGAGCAGGAGCTTCCACGTTTGTTTTATGCGGACGACATTGCGTTGCTAGCTAACCAGAAAGTGATATGCAACGTCTGGTTAATATCTGTGGACAGGAAGGCGAGAATCGAGGTCTCAAATTTAACGTTAAAATTCAGGTATTATGGCATTTAATAAAAACAGACAGCATACTGTCAATTCAGGGCCACGAAGTACGTCATGTAAAATAATATAAATAAATACATTAGTATATGGATAAATGAAGGCGATAGATATATAGAAACAGGGAAAAACAATAACAGCACAGCGGATGAGAAATGCGACCATAATGAAAGAGAAAGCGCTATGGGAGTACAATAGCTAAGAGGTGCTCCGCGGTATGTGGAAAGGTCTAATGGTTCCAGGACTTACACTTGGAAACGTGGTTGTTTGCTTGAAATCAGGGGTACAATCATGAATCGATGGCAATCAAAGATCAGCGGGACGCCTCGTATTGGGCGCTCACGGGAAAACTACAAATGAAGATGTGTAGAGTGATATGGTCTGGACAAGCTTTGAAGTGAGAGAAGCTCACAGTAAAATTGACTATGAAGAGCGAATGAGGAATATGCAAGAAAGTAAATGTGCTGGGGGAGTTTGCAGGCATTTGTACAGGAAAAACGTTGATTCACAGTGGAGGACGTAGTAGTTCTGCGGAAACACGCAAGGTGGAGAGAATTAATGAACAAAGGGGGAAATCAGACATCCACCCGCTCGTAGCAATTGCTACAAAGGAAACCCATACGGGTTTCTCGAAAGAAAAAGCCTCAAGTTGAAGAAAAATTCATCCTGGTCCGGGACTCGAACCTGGACCAGGATTGCTAACAGCCCCAAAGTCGCGGCAAGTCGAGCTGAAAGCCTTTGGAGTGATCGTATGAAAAAGGGCCAGGTTGGAATAGGCATTAGTCTGAAGCATGCGTAAAGTGGATACCAGAGGTCTAGCCAGTTTGCTATGAGGGGGGGATAAGTCTTCCTACCGAGGTGAAGTGCGTAGGCATTTAGTTAAAAGTAGTGAGAGCGACCTCGAGAACCCTGGACTCTGAGCTCGCCCCTGCTCTCGCGCGGTGGGTTAGTGCGCGCTCTTGGGAGAGGGCAATGTCTTGAGATTGGGTAAGGAGTCGAGCTGGGGGTCGAGGTGTGCCGGAAGCCAGGTGATTGTGTGCGGAGAGAATATCTAGTTCTTGAGAATCTTGTGTGCTTCCTCGGCGATGGAATATGAAGAGAAAGACCTGACTGCCTATCTCGAATCAGTGAATATTTGTGTTCTGCTGTTATCTGGGAGTGCTACAGCAACTGCGACACATTGGAGGAGATCATCGAAGCCCACGAGTCGGCTTAACTTACCCGTCTATCCTTCACCCCGGCTGGAAAGAAGACCGTATCGGTTCTTGGGATCAACCCTATCCTCATGGAATAAAGGAAATATCAAATCTCAGATCAAAGAACCAACATACGAGTCGCACCGCTTTCCCATAATGTTTATCCTCAACACAACGTAGGCAGATGCAGGGCAAGAGCCCTCAGACTCCTCATGAGTACCAAAGACGGTCCCTACTCAGTGTTTTGTCGACGCGGCCCAATATGGACAGTCGACATTGCACTCGTTGATCACAAGGGGCCGATAGTAAATGCAGCTTCCCTGAAGTGCTCAGCTACTTACGAGGAAGACAGGAAGTAACGAAAGAAACATTTGATTGTAACTCAAAGGGAAGCTCATTACGTTTCGAAGCGGGACCAGGATGCCTTATGCCTTAACACGCACTTATAAAGCGAGATATAAGAAAAAAGAAGTATGCGCTTGCTACGGTAAAGCTAGGGAAACGATGGAGCATGTTGTATTACAATGTGAATATATCTGCCCAGCGTTTGATTTAGGCCCTTCTAGTCTCTTGAAGCCCTTGGGTTCAGAGAGAGCATGGGAAAAGTAAACAAGTACGCAGTAGAGATTGGTAAGCGGCGACTGGAAGATTGGTGGAAGTAGGGAAACGACGAACAGCGGAGGCGTGCAAAAACAAAGTTCACAATAGGGGTTCAGAAAGTTTGGTTATCAGAATACATCGTGGGTAATTTTTCCTTTCCTTCTTTTTCTTTTTCCCAGACAGGTGGGACGTTAGGCAATATAATAACAAGAGCTTTGTGGGGCAACCCACCGCCCCGTTCCAAAGGTGACACTCATAGCATCCATCCATCCAGCCAGCCAGCCGGCGGTGTAAGCAGTTCCCGCAGTTGCTCCACCAGAGTGCCTCTGTCTAGAACGCAAAGCACCCTACCGTTAGTTCACAGCCGTGTAAGCACATAGCAAAGCGACTTCACACAGCTTTTCACATTACTTCTACTATCATTTCCAGAAAGCTAGAGCTTGCGCATATCAAATACGGAAATCCCATCCCCTCCATTTGGTAATACAGTCTATCATTATCTGCGTTTATGCATCTGCAACCCATATGTAGTTCGGCGCGTCACAGAACATGCAAAAGTACATTCATATCACAAGCATCTATTTCAGCTCAGATACCTCATGAGCATTTCAATTGCCAGGGTTTTTCTTATATTTTGTAAAACAACCCGTCTCTCCATTATGCCGTCATATCGCGTAGGTACGTCAATCACTCGCGTGAATAGTGCGCTATTTCTTGCAACGAGAAGCCATCAGCATTGTTTGTACTGCTCCGATATTAATATTTGGTAGTTCCTTTTACTTCCCAAATATTACCCCTTCTCTGTAAAATATGCTGCTGTGCAGAGTTGCAGAGTAAATATGACCCGGCGTGGTTCTTCATTATACGCGCTATTTTAAGCACACGGGAATTGTCTAAAAATTAATCTGCAGAAAACTAAAGTAATGTTTACCAGTCTCGGAAGAGAACAGCAATTTACGATAGGTAGCGAGGCACTGGAAGTGGTAGGGGAATACATCTACTTAGGGCAGGTAGTGACCGCGTATCGGGATCATGAGACGGAAATAATCAGAAGAATAAGAATGGGCTGGGGTGCGTTTGGCAGGCATTCTCAGATCATGAACAGCAGGTTGCCATTATCCCTCAAGAGAAAAGTGTATAATAGCTGTGTCTTACCAGTACTCATCTACGGGGCAGAAACCTGGAGGCTTACGAAAAGGGTTCTACTTAAATTGAGGACGACGCAACGAGCTATAGAAAGAAGAATGATGGGTGTAACGTTAAGGAATAAGAAAAGAGCAGATCGGGTGAGGGAACAAACGCGAGTTAATGGCATCTTAGTTGAAATCAAGAAAAAGAAATGGGCATGGGCAGGAAATATAATGAGGAGAGAAGATAACCGATGGTCATCAAGGGTTACGGACTGGATTCCAAGGGAAGGGAAGTGTAGCAGGGGGCGGCAGAAAGTTAGGTGGGCGGATGAGATTAAGAAGTTTGCAGGGACGACATGGCCACAATTAGTACATGACCGGGGTAGTAGGAGAAGTATAGGAGAGGCCTTTGCCCTGCAGTGGGCGTAACTAGGATTATTATTATTATTATTATTATTATTATTATTATTATTATTATTATTATTATTATTATTATTATTATTATTATTATTATTATTATTATGGTGATGATGAAGAATTTGCTCATTATTCTTATCAGAATCATAGCTGCGACCCTAAATAGAACATTGGTGTGCTGTAGCCGCTGAGCCTGTACGGCAGGTATCAGTATATGCCGACGAATGTCCAGACCAAATCCCTATCTGTTCTACGAGAATATAGCTGGTCTATGTATTAAGAGAGAGAAAAATGTCTTAGGTGACTTTATTCAGGAGACAAAGCTCCATAATTTCATTTAGTTGATGGTATGGGACATACGGATACCAAGGAAAAAAACCTTAAATGTCGAAGAGGCGCAAGCTCACGCGGTAGGTATTTGTAGTACTAAAGAGAGCTTGGTACTATTCACGGTTCAGCAACAAATCACTCAGTTCCTCTTGAAATAGATAAAAAGCTACGCGGAGCTTTCTTAGCTGAAAACAAACAAAAACTGCTGCTTGAATAAAGATGCAATTACGACTGTGCGTCGTGATGCGTAAAGCTAAATGCGAAGGCAAGTTAAACAACATCAAATTCGCTACAGATGTTTTAGAAGCGCAGGAGAGTGAGCGCGAATGCGCCTGCTAATGTATAATGTTCAGACATAAAGCTGAATGCCGATTTTGGAAATGGTTAGGCATCTGAGCTTGTTCCAAAGTGTTCTCACCAACTTCAAGCCATCCACATTGCGACAAAGAAACTGTCTGGTGGGAAACAGTTTTCAGCACGTTTTCGGTTAATATAGAGTTAACAAACGGACAGCATGTTGGTTGTGCTGCTAAAAAAATAGGCCGAATGTATATGCAGAACTACATTTCTTTATAAATGAGCTCGCCTTACTTTAGTCTCCATAAATGAACCCTCCCCCTTTGTACGCACAATACACATTCGTGACAAAGCGCTTTCATTAACTTTTAGGAAACACATGCGCACACATGAACACATCCACACACACCATATCAAAAAAAGTAAAAAGTAAAAAGGTAGAGTAGCACGATATAGAAGTTAAGTTAGATTTATCGCATATGCACCACTTCTCTTTAGTAATTCAAAGCTGTGCCACAACAAGGAGTTTTCAACGCAGTTCACGTCTCTAATCCTGCTCTACATGAGCCATGGATGGAGCCCACCAGTTCTGTTCAGTTAGGATACTTCCTCCGTGCGATGAACTTCCCTGGACTAAGGCATAGGTTAAAGTTAACCTTGGATATTAACGCAATTAGCATTCTTAGGATACCTCACACATTTTCACATGTCTGGCTGACTACCTATCTCTGTATCTGTCTGCTTTGCCTCCAACCGGTTCCCCACTAAACTTAACCAAGTCCAGCTTCCTACACCATGGTCTAAAGGGTGGAGCATTAAAATTAAATATGGTGTTTTATGTGCCAGAACAACGATCTGATTATGAGGTAAAGGGTAGTTGGGGGTATCTGTTCGGTCGCTGTTTTTATGTGGTGCTCTGAGTTTTCTGGTTTTTTGGACAGTTACGGTTACCTTTGACGACGATTGATTAACAAGACATCGGGTGAAGATTCAACGAGCCAGGCGCCTTACAGCTACGACATTTCTTTTTTGACCTGACAATTACCCTGCCGCTACGGTGGTCGGAAGCCGAGAACATCGTCACGAGCCTCATGCTCGTCCAAACGTAAGCCATATGAATGATTTCACGGGCTTTAATGAAAAGCCTGGAGCCTTGCAAGCGTCACAAAGCTTCATAAAACCGGCACGTTTGGTTCTCCCCAACTCGGAATCAACTTCAGCGAATTCAGGAATAATGGCTGACGGTGAAGCCGAGGCCAAGAAACCTCGCCTAGAAGACGGCAAGTACGATGATAGAACATCGAATTATGAGCTAAGTGATGAAGAAGATATGGGTGAAGATGCACCATTTACTGTGGTCACGTATGATAAAAAGCGAGCCGAAGGCATTCCGGTTGTCTTTCACAAGTGAAGGTACTACTTTTTGACAACTAAATCCAAACCGAGTGTCTGCCGAAACAGTTTCCGCTGCCAAAGAAAACGTACAGTCTTTCAGGACGACCAGAGATGGAAATTTCAGTGTCAGCGTTGCTTCCTTAGCATCGGCGAAACGCCTTTTGATGCTCTCAAGTGTAGGCGGCCTGGAAGTCAAGCCCTTCATCCCAGAGTCATACACGCGAAACGTTGGGAAAGTAAAACATGTGCCTCTGCAGTATACAGACGAACAACTCCTAGACTTCTTAAAAGACGCAGGAGTTATATCGGCACGCAGACAGATAAGGTATTGCCGCCAAGAAGATGGAGCAGTGAAGTCATATCCACTTAACACGGTAATTCTGACTTTCAGAGACGACTGCCCTATTCCAGGAAGAATTTACTTGGGTTTCACCAGTCACCCTGTCGAGGAATACCTAGGACCCGCACTTCGCTGCTATAATTGCCAGAGATTTGGGCACATGGCGAAAACCTGCCGTAGCACACGTCGATGAAAAATCTGCTCAGAAGACCATGACCACAAGGAGTGCAAGTCACTTCTTCAACCTAATGTGCATACTGTGCGGGGAACCATGCCGCCTCCTTTTTAGGCTGCCCACAGAAAAAAGCAGCGGCACAAATGCGTCGACATGAACTAATTCATGGAAGAAAACCGCGACGCAATGAACCCCTACCAAGCCTCGAGATTGTTCATCCAGTGCCAGATCACCCACCTCAGCGGGTACCGGAACCACCACAGCCAAGAGCACCAACAAGATATCCCTCCTCTAGAGAACAACCAACAGTGCAATCAAGAGACCAATCAAGAGGATCACAGTCAAGCGCCCAGTCTTATGCATCATCGCTACGGAAACCCAGACGACAACAGGCAGAAAGTAATACACGAGAAAGCTCCTGTACTGGCCCACATTTCTCTCATCGACCTTACGCATCTACTGCAGAAGTAACACCAGCTAATAGCGAACATACCACAGCATCGGTGAAACAACTGATTTTGCCAATGCTTTTCGCAGCTCTTAAGGCAATCCTATTTGCTCTGCCGGAAGCAAACAACCTACCAGAAGTGAAAGCCTTGTTGCCTCTAGAAGCACTATTCAGTCAACAGTCCGGGCCAAAACTGCGGCAGGCACTACATGAATAACCGCTACTGCTTGTGCAATACAACTTCCCAATACTTTGCATTCGAGAGGCGGGAATCAATGACGACTTTCGCCTCTCGAATTATGTGGTATATAAGACTTCTCGTCAAGGTGCTGTTAGCAGAGTGCTCCTGTGCGTCAGAAAGGACCCACCATCTTATCAAATTCAATCCAGTGATTCAGACTTCCCGGAATTCATCGCATGTAAGGTATCTTTTGGCAAGCTCTGTATAACAGTGATTAATCTATATCTACAACCTTCAAACCGGATTTCAGTAGAAGCGCTAGTGCATATCTTCAAGATAGCTCATTCTAATGTATTTATATGCGGCGACTTCAATGCACACATCATCTGGGGCAGTGATCATTGTGATGCACGGGGTAACGTTATTGAGTGCACCATAGATAAATGCAACTTCACTGTTTTAAATGATCGGTCGCCAACATTTCTTCGTGGATATAATTACTCAAGCTGCATAGATGTTACCCTGTGTTCACATGATCTAGTGAATGGTGTGGGATGGACAACAGATATGGAAACGCGCGGAAGTGATCATTTTCCCATCCTTGTTAACCACCCTAGCAAGCACTATGATATCAGGCGTTACAGCAGACTAACCAACTGGCAAGCTTTTCGGTACCGCCTAACGGATCAAATTAATCAACATGCAACAGTGGAAAAATTTACAGAATTTTTGCAGGATAATATGAACATATGGACAAAGAAGGTCCCAATACCAAAAGATTATGCTGCAGTTGACGGAGAATATGAACACCTAAGAGCCACCCGACGCCGATCCGAAAGAGCTTACCGACGGAGCGGAAGTTCAGAAGCATACAGAAACGCTCAGAAAATACACAATGTAATGCGCAGACGAATGGAAAGTTTAGGCAAACGGCGCTGGCGCGATTTCTGCGGCACGCTGTCTCCTCACACGGCTGTCCCACAAATGTTTCTAGTAATTCGTTCTTTAAGCGGACCTGTAACACAGAGCTTCCCATTTCGTGCTCTAGCTGTAGCTCGGGACACGTGTGAAATAATAGTTGCAGATGAATTTTGTGAGCTTATTTCCAGGTCTGCTTTTTCACCACAATGTGCAGAATTTGATATTTCAGTAGAGTTGGCTAAGCGAAAAATTACTGCTTGCTACTGGGCCCAACATCCTCAATTAGATCATACTTTCACATTAAGCGAGCTTCAATGTGCAATTGCATCATGTCGCCAAAAGTCCGCTGCTGGGCCGGACGGCATTACGTAAAATGTGCTAAGAAACCTCGGACCGATAGGTACAAATGCTCTCTTAGACATCTATAATAACTTATGGATAGAGGAAACTGTACCTGACTCTTGGAAAGTCGCCCGAATCATACCAATTTTAAAACCTGGTAAGACGCCCTTGTGCCTTAAATCCTTCCACCCCGTTAGTTTGACAAGTTGTTTATGCAAAGTAATGGAGAAAATGATTGACGCGCGACTTCAATGGTGGTGTAATGAAACGAGTGTGTTGTCCAACTACTTAGTAGGTTTTAGAAAACACAGATGCACAATGGATGCAATATTAGATATAGTAACCTGTGTGGAGCACGAGCGTGCACGTGGAAACATGACTATAGCAGTATTCCTAGACATCAAGAGGGCACTTGACACTGTTAGTCACGTTCATGTTCTGCTAAGCATGTTGGAATTTGGTCTGTCTGGCAGGTCCTTGCGATAGATTTCTGAATTTTTATCTGGTCGCAAAATATTTGTTCAGACGGGTGAAGGAAAGAGTGCTGAACATGTTGTCAAACAGGGAGTACCACAGGGAAGCGTACTCAGCCCCTTCCTTTTTAACTGCGTCATGGCTGATTTAACGCGAAGGCTGCCATCACAGTTAAAATTTTTACTGTATGCAGATGATGTGTCTACTTGGACATCTGGGTCTAATGTTCAATTACTTCAGATGTCATTGCAAGACGGCATAAATATAACTAACTACTTTTTTAGAGAGAGAGGAATGGTTCTATCACACGCAAATACAGCTGTATTTCCCTTCACTCGGAGGCAGTTAAAGAATGTCATTCTTAATCTGGAAGGACACCCTCTAATGATTGTCACACAGCATCGATTTCTTGGCATAATACTTTAAAGGCAGCTATCCTGGGCATGCCACATAAGAAACTCGAAAACGAGGTCAATGGGATAGTGCACTGTACTTCGCAGACTTGCAGCCACATCATGAGGCGGATCAGTAACGTCCATGCTGACTGTTTACAAAGCATTAATACGACAAAAAATTGCATATTCCGCGCCCATCTTACACGGACTTTCCCACACGTCAGCAGAGCGACTTCAAAGACATTTAGCTAGACGACTACGCCTATGTCTAGGAATTTCACGAGCGACTTCTAGTTCTCTCGTAATAGCTGAGGCTCGCCAATCACCATTTCCAGTTATACGAACTACAGAAACATGCCGGAATTATTTCCGTCTTCAAACCCAGCATAAGAACCACCCATTGGCTCTAGACATAATGAAAGGAGATAGAAGTTATGTTCGTATAGAAATTCAAGAAAATCTTCACATATTGCCACGAAATGAATTTTGGAACTCAGACATCGAATATCCTCCATGGCTGCTTACAGCTCCAAAAATCGAATTGTCAGTAGATGGGATATTCAGAAAAAGAGACATGTTCATTCAAGCTGCTCAACAACTAGCACTATACCAGATATATATGCGGTATTCAGGATACACACACGCCTATACAGACGGCTCCAGTACAGCAACCTCTTCAACTTCATCATTCATTATACCGCCCCTCAACAAACAAGAATCATTTAAGTTCTCTCGTGTGACTTCATCCACAACGGCTGAACTGTTCGCAATCCTATGTGCGATAAAATTTATATTGTCAGTAACAGATGCGCAAAAATGGGTAATTTTCAGCGATTCACAGGCTGCTCTAACATCACTCTGCAGCACAAAGGGGAAAACATTCAGCGACAGTATAATATATGAAACACTTAAAAACCTCACAAAGGCAAGCGAAGCGAAACATGCAATAGCATTCCAGTGGATACCAGGGCATTGCAACGTACCTGGCAACACAGTACCCGATGAAGCAGCACGACAAGCGCACCTCAAAGATGATACGGCTCCGCTCCCGATATCAAAGAATGAATTACGCTGCATTATAAAGACAAAGTCTTTCAACATGTCTAGAAACACTTGGTTTGACACGAATTCTAAGAGCTCTGACCTATATCATATTGATCCATTTATTGAATTCAAATTTTCATTGTCATTAGGTAGAACTACGGAAACACTTATTCATCGATTAAGGCTAGGCACTACCTACACAACATTTCTTACACAGAATTGGCCGAGCGGAAACCCTCGAATGTGACTGTGGATATGTAGATGAAGATATATATCACCTCCGGCCGTGAGTGTAGCGACAGAGGCCACACATTCCGACAAGAAAGCAGCAGGAAGTGCCAGTACAGAACTCCTGCTACTTGCAAATAACTTTTATTAGACTTTCAGTGAGTATGAACAACCGTAAAGAGAGCGTCGGTCAGCTCTGTGTTTTGCGGTTCTTGAAGTCTTTTGTTGTCATTTTGTGTCTACGATGAAAAGTACAGTGCACAGTTCACGATCCAGAAGAAAGGCCAGCTCTGTGTGCTGTTGTCTTTGTAGCCTTTTGTTTTCATTGTGTGTTCGTGCTGAAAATGAAATACATATTGCGCTACGCGATTCTGAACAAATACAAAACGGAAGAAGAAAAAACTACGAAGGCCACATGATGGTGGTATAGAATCTGTCCAACACCGTATCTGTCCACGAGATTACAAACACACCGGTTTTGATAATCGCTTATGGTAATTCACGTGCCATCCACTGATGACTATGGAGCAACAATGTTGAGGTCGTCTCTGGTCTCCATTGTTATCTTTGTGGTAATGTACAAAGGTTCGTTCTCGCACAAGATACTTTATAAATTTGAATCTCCTGACTGCACTATGCGAGAACGCATTGATTTTGACTTCTGTTACGGCTTTATTTTAGAAGATTTCTCGATCAGTGTACTTCGACTCATGGAAGTGGTCGGCGGCACCACCTATGGACGTAAATAGCCACGGCTACAGTTTTCAGCTACAAATCGGTAATGGGGTGCTCTCAAGGTCTAGCCGAATGCACCGCTTTGAAGATGTGTTTCTCAACTGTAGAAGTCGCCGAAAGTTGGAAGCCTTCAAGAATTTATCAACGTAACTTAATCGCCATATTCAATCCCTCTTCTAACTTCCACTTCTTCCTTGACAGGTTTGTTATCCGTCTTAATCTTCATCTGCTTCCGTTCCTGACCAGGAAATTCTATATACTACCCGCCTTGTGTCGTCATTCCTCCGTGGATGGTACAGAATAACTTTCGGATGGAAGATTCTTCTTTCTTCCGTCCCGGTCCTTCGTAATAAACAGTTTTCAGGATCCCTTGTTGCATGGCTGTTTTGGTAACAACATACGGGCCGGAGGCGGAGTCCTTGAATCTAGGCTCTTCTTCACTAAGATCATGTATCCAGGAGTTATATCTGGTGTCCTGGACCGATGCCGTTCGTCAAATTTCCTTTTCATAGCATGGCGGTATCTCCGTCGTTGCTGTGCAGACAGCACATTTTCCCCGAGTGCAACCATGTCTATAATCCTTAGTTTCTTATCGACTGCGAGCCAAACATATTTTCCAAAAGCGGCAAAACGAGGGCTACAACCTAATCCTGCAGTGTAGGAACTGTTGTGGTGTAAAAGGGACGCTTCTAACGCACAGTTGCGGCCACCTTTGATGTCAGGGTAGAAAGCCAAGAATGTCCTTGTGTCGCGTATGACTCTCTCTGCAAGAGAATTGGCTTCTAGGTGGTATGGGGCGCGAAAACGTAGTTCGACGCCGCGTCTCTGGACCCAAGCACGAAGCTTGTCGCTACGAAAAGTGAAAGCATTCTAAGCGACGACGACTTTTATGTTCCTAAATTGTATATCACTTTCAAGGTGCGAAATGGCGCAGTTCGTCTCTTCTTGCCGGCCTTTGCAGCCACAAATCTGGTTAATTCATCTATTGCCACCAGAAATGATTGGGTCTTTCGTACTCCTTTCCCTTTCTTATAAAGTTCGCCGATGATAAGGTTAACTACTTCGAATGTGGTGTCTGAGCAGATTGGTAAGACCATACAGTTTCCTTGAGGTCTTAATTTCGTCTTGCATATTTGGCACTCATGGCAAATCTTGATGTACTTAGCCACATCGGTTTTCAAGTTTCTCCAAATAAATCTTTGTGTTAGTTTTCGGTAGGTCCTCCAAAAACCGTCATGCCCTCCCGACTCAGTCAACTATGATATAAACGCAGTATGATTGGAACACGTGTCCAGGTACGTACATCCTGCCAATGTTCACTTCTAAGTCATCTGTTCTCACTTATAGCTTGGCCAAGTTAACGCTTGCGGCAGTCGCTGCTTAGGATACGTGAAGTCTTGACAGCGCATCAACATCCCGGTTATTTTCTCAAGGGCGATGCAGTGCTTCGAAGGTGAATTGCTGGATCTCGCTGTTTCATCGGGCCACCCTTCCTCTAGGCTGAGCTAGTGCAAGAAGGTGTGTCAGAGCTTGGTTGTCAGGGTAGACCTTAAAAGTGCGCCCTTCCAAGTAGCTCTTGAATTATATTAGAGCCGTGACTACTGCGAGTGTCTCGTTTCCTATAGTTGCATAATTCACCTGTGCTTGTGGGTGTCATTTGCCAGCCAGCTCGTCAGGTTCCTCTCTAGTGTATATATGTTTTCAAAACAAATTATGATGATGATGATGATGATGATTATTATTATTATTATTATTATTATTATTATTATTATTATTATTATTATTATTATTATTATTATTATTATTATTATTATTATTATTATTGAAAGTGTGTAGAAGTAGTAGCCGATCATATGCGGAAGCCTTCCACTGGGCTTCCGCATGTCTTATTGATAAAGAACAGCACCAGTTCCTTAATGTGAAACGTCAGTATAGATTTCGTAAGGCACATTAAAGTCACTCATGTGAGTATGGATTCTGATGAAATGGTCCTAACGAGTTCAACATAGCAACGTTCGCATTCCTAGAACTGTATAAAAGGAATATCATTTTGTGTTAAAACTCTCAGGCACCTTGTCTTCTTAGCGTAGTCTTTAATGAACGCTCAGAAGTGTCCTGCAAGTCCTTAGGATACTCGGAGAGAGTGCGAGTGGTATGGGTTGACGTGTTGTGAGCCGTGGGTAGATTATAGGATGAAGACGGATAACAAGGCTTTCAAGGAAGGGAAAAAGAGGAAGATAGAATAGAGAGATTGAATATGGCGATTAAGTTAGCTTAACAATTTCTCGAAGGCTCCCAGCTTTCGAGGGCTTCTACACTTTGGTGCAGTCAACAAGTTCCGTTCCTGACCAGGGGATCTTATATCAATCAATTCCTCGTTGTAGGATTCACCAAGGAGCTTTATTGAAGTACAGTATAAAAGGTAGTCCCTTGTTACTTGACGGCCGAGCTGCCTGCCTAAGAACAAAAGCATACCGGAGTCAATATACGCCACTAGGTGAGGCGCACCTACATGAGTAAATGTCCGAAAACGACTCAGCACCTAGTAATGGAATGCCAAGATATTCACCCAGCAGGATCGGCCATGAATCCCTGTCTTCTCAAGAGAGAGGGAGAGAAATAGAGAGAGGAAAGACAGGAAGGTTAATCAGGAGCACGTCCGGTTTTATACCCTGCACTGGGGGAAGGGGTTATAGGGATGAAATGAGAAAAAGAGCAGTTTCGCGCATATATGAAGGTACGCACCGAGTCTACAAGCGGTCGCAACGACCTGTCGACTCGAGGCGCTGCAATAACGCTTTCGTGTACTTCTGTGCCATCGAAGAGTACGGCATTGGTCCAAAGATCTTCGTTTCCAAAATTGTTCTTTAGTACAGCCTGTTCAATGTTGTCCGGAGAGGTTCACATTGACGTCGTACCGGGCACAGATACAGATGTGTTCAAGCGTTTCAGCAGTTATAAAAGAGTCGCAAATGGGCGCTTCCCTCATTCCGATGGGGAATAAGTAGGCCACCTTCCAAAAGCGCCGCGACACAAAGCTTGTGGAAGAATCAACTAGTCCTGCAATCGCAATAAGTAAGGTACGTTTAGAGTATTGGTGAAACAAAATACAGAAAAGGGATTTATAGAACTGGAGTCGTTAAAAGCATATCTAAATAAACAATATCGAGATAGAAGTTTCAACAAAGAAAGAAAAGATGAAGAACAAAACAGGCAAATGTATTTAATAAGGGGTTGTGGGATCACCAGATTTCATAGCTGCAGCTTTTATCTGCAGTTCTACCATCAGTATTCGCTGTACATGATGGCAAATAAGCTCCTCATTTCATTTCAAGATACTAGACTGCGATAGATGTAGTAACAACCAATTAGCTAGAGCAAGCTAGGTTTGTCAGTGACCCGTTTCAAAGGGGGCGCCAATAATAATAATAATAATAATAATAATAATAATAATAATAATAATAATAATAATAATAATATAATTGTCATGAATTCTAGGAAAACCATGGCGAGGTCCCTTTGTGAATGCAGGGTTTAGTTTTTATCTTTAATTTACGCATTTAAAGAAGTGGCAGGTCACGGCTGAAAAAGATCGCAGAATATGTCCCAGAGTAAAGCAAAATTTTAGTCGTAGGCATCATTTGCTAGTGCGACGGTAAAATTTGCTTATATCGATACCGAACTCGCCTTGTAACTCTACACTGATGACATAATTGCTGTGGCTGCAACAAACGCCACTGCGCTGTGACGAAAGGGCACGAAATCACTTTGCAAGACATTTTCTGCTACGACAAAATTTTCGCTTCTATGGCAGCCACAACTTTTGTGCTTACCGTAGAAATTTTTCTCTTGTATTTCGACTGGCTTACGTTCCTAAACAATATCAATCGCTGCAAACACTACCGAGAGCTATACTGCTGTTTTTTACAGGACTGATAATTGTCTCGCGCTGGCTACAGCGGTATTTGGCGTTTATTGGCCAGTTGCCGTCACCCAAATAGATCACATATACGTGACGCCTGCGGCAGAAAGGATGTTCCACATCCGCCGCCAAGGTTTATGAGTGGTGGCGCTGGCTAACTCCCAGGATTAGTTCTAGTAGTAAAAATGTGAATATCCCAAAAAGTGGATGGGAAAAGGGCGCCCCGGTAGCTCAATTGGTAAGAGCCCCGCACGCGTAACGCAAATACGCCAGTTCGTATCCCACCTGCGGCCATTTGCTTTTGCCTCCACGTTTATTTCCATCAAATTATCACTTCTTTTATTTAATTATTAACTACAAGTCATTTCCCCTATGTTGTCCTTGGTGTCTTTGTTGGCTTCTTGTGATATGATTAATAAAAGTCGGGCCCCTCGGTGCTCTTCTTTTGCTTCATTATATATATATATATATATATATATATATATATATATATATATATATATATATATATATATATATATATATATATATATATATATATATATATATATATATATATATATATATATATATATATACATATATATATATATATATATAATACCACTCACCAACATGGTCGTAGGAGCAGGGCTGCATGCTATTCCAACTGATTTGAAGCAGGAATTGCCTTGCGCGCACATAATGTGCGTCATTTAGGACTGAGTATCCTTGTCTTCCATGTGCGTTGTACGGCTTGGGAACATACCTTGTGTATGCACCTTATGCGTCACTGTTCAATCTTCATCGCCTGCTAGTATGGCAGGGATCCCAAAATAAAGTACTCATTCACAACAGGCGTCTTGGTTCCTGAACCGCAGCCTAAATATTGAGTAATGTGCATGTGTTGACAAAGTGCCTTAGCAGGAAATACGTCCTCCTCATCGTTTAGATTGCGCTGCGCATATTTTACTGTATTCTGTTGCAAAAGGCAGCTGCCAGAACCATGGGATGTGATGGAGTAGTGTACCTGGTATTCGAAACGGTACAGGGTCTGACCAAGTAAGTGGTTTGACTGTCATAGGGGAGGAACTAATGAAGTTATTTTGAAGTCTCTATACAAAGATAATAGGTACCAGCATGAAATTTTGGTGAAAAACAAGCGAACAGAGTCTGAACAGTGTTCTCTAATATTAGATAGTGTGTTTAACAGCGCTTGGATAAAAGTAATTGGGAGTGCGCGAAGTTCAAGGCGTTCGTCAACATAGTACTCTGTTCACCAATGGCGAAAAGTCTGCTTAAGACGTAAAAGGAACTAGATGTCCCTGCTACACAGAGTAAAACCAGTCGCTGTTGACGATGATGTAGTCCATCGTGCTGAAGAAGAGCACGGTTGACCCAACCCCGGCGTGGCAAAAAAGAGTGTTCATAGCATAGGTATTTGATGTTTACAATCTTCTTCCAGCTAAGAGATGAGCGGTATCCTTTATTTCAAAGCCGCACTTCGAAACCGAAATTCTTTTTTTCTATTCGTCTTTCTAGTAGTCCGAAGATCATAGAACAGTAAACCTACAAGGGTGATGCGAAAGTGACAGCCAGACTACCAATACAGTTCCCATGGAAGAGCAAGGCCAGCTTCACCTTCATTTTTTGTTTCACACGTAGCAGTTATCTTCTAACAAGCTGTTCGTTATGTGGGCCTCGACACTCACAATTCGCTGAACGACACGCCTACATCAGCATTTCAAAGAGCCTCCTTAAGATGAAACTAGTCTGGGAAAAACTAAAGCGACAGGAACAAACTTCATCAAAAGGACTTGCTTGTACAAGTTGTCGGCTCTTTCTCTCTAAAGCGCCCCCGCTTTCATACTGTTGAGGTAAAACAACGCATTGGTGAGCAGAAGGGAAAGAGAAGACAGGGCGAAGAAAGGTCAATAATGACAAAGGATATAGGGGGCATAAACAACAGCGATAGCAGAGAAGCGGAAAGATCAGAAAACTGAGCTCCAAGCATCGTTCAGACAGAGCCAGACAAGGCACTCGTTGAACTTTCCCGCCTCTTGTTTTGCTGCCTGAATATGCCGGCGCCACGGCGATAGACAAAGAAAGGGAAGAAGCGTAGGAGAGATGTTTACTCTAAGAAAACGGCGCGCTGGCAATTTCGCCAGAGTTCTGGGAACACACAGCATCTGTTCGCGTCGAAGAAGCGAGTATTCGTCTCCCGAGCAGCGAATGCTTTGTTGGTCAAGCGTTGCAGGTGCACCAGCAGTATACAAACGACTAAGGACTCCAACTCCGTTACTCGCAGTCGAGTTAGTACACTTTGTTCTCTTCAGAGATAGTCGTAATTCTTTATTGTAGTCCTTTAACGCGACAGCGTTAAGGGCCCCGTGTCGCGGAAAATCGAGCTGTCGGCGTCGACCTCCAGCGCCGGCATGTTCTTGAGCGAAAATTCCCATATAAATTTAGGCATATGTATATGCCATGCCTTGCTATATGGCATGCGGCGTATGCGACTTACATTGCCACACCATTATATCACTATACTTGTTCGTACCTTGTGTTACATTTTTGACAAGTCATTCCTCAGCATTTTGAGAATGACAGCCCACAAACAAGTGTCATGAAACAAAACACCGACAGCGCATGCCTTTTATGTTAACTCTTTTCAGACTTAAATATTTAAAGTGTAAAACAATAACAAGGACTTGCAAATGATGTATTTTTCTTTTTATTTGGGGGAGGGCGCGACTGTGCACTACCTTCGGGATCGGTCCACGCCAGAGGCCGCATTTCTACCAGAAAGCTCGCCTTCGTGCATAGCGTTCGTCGCCAGTGTTTGCCGGTAAACAGTGAGGTTACATAAGCTGCAGTGGTCGGGAAACGTGACACGCAATCAAGGATCTTTGAATGCTATCGCATTCCACTCTTCAAGGCGGGGCTTAAGCGTCCTCCAATTTTTCGTTTCATAGACCGACGCCGCGCGACCTTCCTCGCAGCAGGGGGTCATTGCTGCTGCTTCCGCAGCTGCCAGCGAAGTCACACCTGCTATGTTGCTTTCCAGACGAAGATTACTTTCCAGACGCACTCTTTCCAGAGTGCGGAAAACACGGACTGCGCAGGGTGCAAGACATGGGGACTAAGGACCTAGGGCACGGTGTCCAAGTGCTTCTCCGGGTTAAAAGACAGTGCAATTGAATTATGCGTTGAAGTTGGAGCGGGCTATCAACCTCGTTATTTGCGCCCTGCGTATGCTTTCCGACCCGGAAAATGCTTTACCGCTGCAGGCAAAAGTGAAGGTCAGCTACAAAAATGGTGCATCAAATACATGCGTATTCAGGTGACACCATAAGGTAATACACGAATTGCTTTCGATTCTCTCAAGATAGGCAATATAACGGCTTTTGTCCGTATAAAAGGCCTTTCCGATGCGATTCATTTATTCGTCGCATTGGGGCACGAGAAAGAGTGTTCGATGCGAGAGCCAGAGAAAGCGTGCCTAAAGTGTCGGCAGCCACCAGCTGTACGAATGTTTAGTCATTATGTGCAAATAAGAGAGTTGGAAAAAAGCAAAATAAAAGGAGCATTCAGACCTCTAAGTAGTGTCTGTGGGGTAGAATAATAGATATATCGCCCTCGTAAAAATACGCTCATTTCTTGTTAAATGCGCTGCTGTGTACACTGCCTTAGCATTTCACCTTTAAACTTTTGATGACATGTGGTTTGATATGATCAATTTCAATCACTTCTTCGATACCTTCGAGCAGACTTGATTGTCCCAGCAGTAGCTTTCTGACTTGGTTCTGAGCCAGCTTGCTATCTGCAAGACGGCTCGGATGTTTCTTGTTTTCTAGCGGCCTCCAGAGCTCGAACTCAGTCGGTGCAGTAATCGCTTCCCGCGTACATGAAATCCGTGATGGTGGCTTGTTGCTGCTAATTGGGGCGTTAGCATGGCAATCACTGCCGGTAATGCATCTGTTTGAGCGCGTTTGTCTTAAACACAAGGCGCTCTATCGCTCCTTCACTACTCTTCACAAACGCATATAAACGCAGGAAGACGACGCGACGTTTATTTCACACTATTCATGGCTAACTTGAGAACACAACACTTTTCACAAGTTTCAGAGGTAATTCTGTTGTCACCAGTTGGTAAAAAACGTCTGTGCAATCTGTGCGGAGAAGCGAATCAGCACACTTAGTCTCAAAAGATCACGCTCGGAATAAAAGCCGATCCTCTTTAAATTTGGCCCAAATTATCAGGCAAGGACAATACTATGCCACCTTTGCAAAATTATGAATGATGTTCATCTCGTTTCGAGGAACAGCAAAAAGACAATACATAGACACTAAATAAACTATTTATGGAGAATTTTCTCCAAGCCCCGACGCCAGAATATCAACCTAAGAGCAAACTCAGATTTCTAACATTCGCTTTGTCTGCTAGGATGGGACCTCTTGTCTCACACGGTTCAGTGAGTCAGAGACTTTATTGAAACAACCCTATTCAAAGCGTTGTCGTTGTGATGCCCTGATGTACACTGAACATTGTCTTTCTGTTGTTCGCAGTTCTGGCATGTAGACCATCACACGTAAAAGCGACATTTTAAGACGATAATCACTGTGTAAAGGTGTCATTCCTCTCTCTTAAATTCACAATACCACTACCAGTGTTTCTACGTCATCAATGCCTTGTGCGGAGAGATGAAGCTATTGTTACTTCGTTAAAAAATTTAGGAGCAGCAATTGGCGGCGGCTGATTACAAGGGGGCTTAAAATTTCGCCCAAGCTACATAGAAAGGGAGGAAAATGAGGGAGAGAGAAAGCTGAGAGTAGTGATGACCTCAAAAATAGTCTTAGTAGGTCCTACATTATTTGATCTACTCATCTTCTAAACGGTCACTGATGATTCAATGCAGATTCCTGAGCCCTGAGAGGGATTTGGCAATACGTTCTCTTATTTAGGTGCCCTAATGGCCTCGCGTTCAGTACTACTTCTGGACTAATGACCACGTACTTGTGCTACAGTCGTCGTTAACAATGGCTCTCTTTGAGAAAAACACTAGTACGTGCATTCGAGAATTGAAATATTTTCATTTGTCGAAGACACTCGCTTTGTTGAGACAGCCGATCACTTTTCGCAAGCTTATAGCCCTAATTTCCATGACGTTCGACAAACGCTAGTTCCCGTCTTATGAGAAGCAGACATAGATTACAGTTCCATATACATGTAAATTGAGCTCCTGGAAAGCCGTAGTTCACGAAATCGATCTTGCCATTAAAGAAAACTCACCCGAGAACGATAGTCGCTATTTCTTCTATCTCTCTCTTTCTTCGCCATTTGCGTATTCAACAACTTGACCAGGTTATGACGAAGTGCATCGATTCTCTCCTAGAGTATAATGACAGCTCGTGTGTACATGTATGGCAAAGAGTCGTTTGTATGAAAAATTATCCTGCCACTTTTCTGGAATGGACCCAAACGACGGTGCCATGTATTGAGCGCTAAAAAAACAAGCTTCCTTTTTCTAGACTAATAATGAATGAGTACTTGATAAGAGCCAATATGCTAGAAAGCTTTGCTCTCCCGAACGTATGGTTCAACCCATGGCTTTTCCTGGGTATATTCCCGTGCTCGTGTACAGTTTCTGTGTCGATAAGAGAACAATTTTCTTCTCTGACATGGCCGTCTTGTCATTGTAACACTCTCCATGTTCTGGAAAATAATTATGCCAGTCTGATTGCTGCCGTCAAATAACATCCAAGCATGTTCTTATCCCGTTCTTGGCGCATGTAAGGTAGCGGTGCGATAGAATGATTTGTGTTTTACCCAGCGATGACAACTTAACAGTTGACGTTCCGTGCCTGCTGCAGCTTAACGAGCGGCCAATACAAGGTCGCTGCTTTAAAGGCTACAAGTGTGAATATGCAAAGAGCGACTGACAATCAACGTTGAAGAAACCGAGCATGTTCTGACGAGGACATTTTGGAATTATTTTTTATTATTATTTTTCGAAAAAAGTTTGGTTCTCACTCTAAAGAATGTATGCAGAAAGACAGTGTTTGGAATCTCCAAACAATCTTGTTGAGGCGAAAATAAAGCCAGCGAGATTTTCACATAACGTTCTTTTTATGTGTAAGTATCGCTTATCTGAGTTTGCGGAGGTGCCTGGATGCTGTCGCATCTCACCGTCGTGCTGCGACAAAGCTCTCAGCTTGACCCGTTTGGTTTGATGTCGCTCGCATGAAAAGAAGTGGATAAGGAAAGCGAAACATCGCTTCACCATGGGTGTTCATCTCAGTTCAATCTGTCCGTCGAGCTGTTGAGCGTAAGTGTAGCAGCTGAACAAATAAAAACAATGGCAAAAGCATAGATAGCACCATCGCACAATAGAAGGTGAATGGTTTAATGTTGTGAGATGTTGGAGGAGTAAGGGAGGAGTGCCCGTTGCTGTAGGTGGTCCTAATATTGCAAATACTACAGCCAAGTGGTCTGCCTCACCAGCGCTAAACTAGTGTGCCAAATTTGCGCCGTTACAACGCATACAAGCAAGACTAGAGAGAATAAAGCCGATCAGAAAACTGCGGATGAAACAAAAATACGAGGCTGCCATGCTCTAATATCGTTAGAATGTAGTTAGAAGGTAAATGACCTGCACATCAAAAGCTCCTTTCTATAAAATGACAATGCTGACGACAACAAATGAAACACTCTTTTTTATTTATTTATTTATTTATTTATTTATTTATTTATTTATTTTGATGACTTCTCGGTCCATACGTCCTCATGTAGGAGACGTTTGCTTGGTCCAAACATTTCACTGATACTGTATACCGACCCAAAACCTATGAGAAACGCCATAGCAGAGGATTAGTTTCGGCTACCCAAGGTTTATGAACGTGCACCTAAATCTGAAGCTGAATTTTTGAAGTTAGCCGCCATCAATATGGCGGCCTTCGCAACCGGGAATGATCGTGCTCAGTGGTAGGACTCCACATATACTGGCGTCCGCGGCAGGGGACATTTTGGATGTACTGGTATCTGGAAATTTTTATTGTCCGCGCTGCTAACTAGTGACATGCGCATCACCGATAAGCTCCTTTTTATAGTATTTCAACACAAACGCATCAGCCAAGTGGTCAGAGCCATCACAGTTTATCGCACGCTCCTGTTTCCCACGTGAGAATCGGAACGAATTTTGCTTTCTGCTTCCACACTAGACTACACTAAGTCATGTTCGCACCCAGTGACTGACTGGAGCAAGCCATTAAGACATTTCATAGAATAGGTTCGTTGCGGTACGGTTCCTTTATCACTATGGATTCATCTAAGGACTCCTTGATACTATTCCATACGTAGATACGTAATGCAAAGATGAGATTTTTTTCATAAAGAATCCTATGTACACAAACAACGTCCCTTCGGCTCATAAGATGTTCAATGCATGAAATCCGGCAACAAAATGCAGTGATAGAGGGCTGAAGTAGAGTTCATTTAGACAACGAAAACGCGCTATGTTACAGGAATGTGAAGAACAAAGAGCCTGCCACCAAATTTACTCAACATTTTTTTTTTTGCAAGGTTACGCACATGAAGACAGCAAATGTTTATTAAATTTCAACGCATGGTCTATCTCAGCTTAAAAAGAATTAGTGGCCGGATAAGGCGAGCCCAAGAGACCATTGTTTTATTGTCTTGTCTCGAAAGCCGCGCTTGTCTCCGCTGAAGAACATGCAGGCATAACGGACACAAGTCGAACGCGGCCTCATTAGCTCCGCTATCTCTCGTTCGCCCTCATTCAGAATGATCGAGACTTCTGTGGAAAGCACTGAGTCACGTGCAAAGTAAAGGAAAAAAGTCTATGCCGTACTAACTTTAAAAGTTAAACTTGTGCCATATGTTTACGCCTTGTCAATAAGCCGATAAGGCGTCTAATGTCTTTAGAGTTATCTTCTGTATACGCCAACCACCGGTTTTATTTTAATGATCAAGTCATTAGTGGTGTGGAACAACCAGACAAATGAGTTGTGCATAGCACGGCAGAAAAAGAAACAGAAGAACAAAGATTAGGCAGCAGAATGGCTTAGTAATCCTAAGGTCTATCAATAGGATGGCGATGTATGAGAACAATAAGGAAACGAGTTTTTTGTTAATGTAACTAATTACATGGGAATACAACTACGCCAGCCGATGAGCTACGTGTGGCATGACAAACGTCGAGAACAGCTACATTGCACTGCATCATCGGCGCAACTTCCCATATCTGCTGGATTCGCAAACGCTTTCTCCACTCAACGCTCCTATTCGACTGCATCCAATTGAAGGCAGTGACGCCATCGATAGCAGTAGTCGATTTCAAGCTTCATTGAAGTTCCTCCTGAAGTTAACAGCTAACGAATCCACGGAAAGCACAGAATAAATTGTTTGAAGTTTTCATTCAACTTTAGAAATAATAAGCTACAAGGAACTGAAAATGGATGAAAAAACTACTTGCCGCCGGTGGGAGTCGTACCCACAACCTCCACTTAGGCGTGCTTTGCACTACCGATTGTCTACGTCGGCGGATGTTCTCGCGTCCACATTCTTGGGTATTTATGTATGTGTACAAGATGTTACCTTGGGGAGTGCTAGCCAGCGTCACTCATGGCAAGAGCCCCACAAGGCCTTGGCTCAAGGGGCCTCTCGGTTCTTCTCGTTCATTGAAGCTCCTCAGTGATTTCCAGATCTCGGAAGCCTTTAAGCTCGAAGTACAGAATGTCTGGCCATTACCCAGAGGAAAGAGAGCTGCGATGCTGTTGTATTTGTGGGAGTTCCGGGGCGCGGAACTCGGCATTGACATCTTTGAAAGCCAAAACACCTTGAACACGAGTTTGGCGAACAATGGCCGGTCCGTATGAACAGTCAAATTGCTATTAAAGAAGCATGTAAAGTAGTTTTCAAATATTACGTAACAACGTCATTAAATCATCAGCGATCGCGTTCTGGTGTGCAGTTACAACAAACGAAAAAAGCACAGGCGGGTTATTAAAGTTGGAGGAAGGATGAGAAGTTCTACGCTGGCTGTACGTCGGTTTCACCTGTTTTCGCCGCTTAGTTGCTCTACTATATGTGCTATAAGCAACTGAAAATTTCTAATGAGATTTTGTTGTACGAAGGTATATTTACGCAGCTATGACCATATCTTAGGCCGAGCGCAATTCAAGACAAACCGAACTAGCCAAATCCAGGAATCACCAATGAAAACTCGCATAGACCACGGCAAGCGATTTCTCACTAGGAGATATAGCAAGCTGTTTCGCTTGAGAAAAACGCGAGAGCGTCATATGACATAAGTATAGCGAACGTATCCGGACGAAACGCTGTTAAAGCACAATAAATTCTTAACTCGAAAAGCGCCAGCATGGTTAACTCGGTGGAGTTGATCAGGAGAAAAGAAACCGTAGCCGAAACAAGCACACGGGATATCTGTCAAACGACGACCCTTGAGCACACGCCTACGTTCTTGCTGCTGCTGCGTTTTTCCTTCGTCTTGGTGCTTAGTTAGACTCCAGGGGAAACGTCTTATACGACACAAGGTATCCAATTTGCCTCAGGCCTGGCGCACACGAAGTCTTTTTTTCTCTTTCTTTTTGCGCGTCGTGTAAGTAATAACCCGACTAAGTGAAGTACAACGAGGAGGCAGCATATATATCCGTCCACTCGCCAAGGTTTCGAGGCAATGCATACGAGGCAAGGCAAGGTAGAACGTGTTACACAGCAGCAAGGGGCAAGGTATCCAATTTCGCTGAAGATGTAGCATGCACAAACTTGATATCTTTTCCTCCTTCTGTAACTAACAACCTCACTAGTTGAAATACAAGAACGAGGCGGCCTGTATATCTTTCCCCTCTCAAGACTTCGGCAAATGCACACACGGCAAAGCAATACCTCTAGGGAAGCAAGAAGCATGAAAAATAGAGACCAAGTACGCCCACACGAAGTCAACCAATATGAGTCGGAAACTCTCACGGAATCAGCATTCATCTGGGACGAATGAGGGACGCAGGATAGAACCGCAAGATTTCCTATATATTTCCTTGCGTGCACTTCTCAACCTCGTCTACCCTTCCCCCGACTTCTCCCAACCATCAACCTTGGAATCAAATTTTCCAGAGCTCATCATAGGCCGCTGCGTTTCTGAAGTCGCCACGTGCCGTCGATACATTATACTTGTTTTGAACAACGATGCGACACACGCAGAACTATTGAAACTAAAGAAACCAGAACTACAGTAGCCAGAACGAAGTGGCAGGGTACACGTGAGCCCGTGTATCCGTGCCGTCATTTTCTGAGTAGTTTTGCTCGTGTGTTCTTGAGTCGATCCGCCTGCGCTTCTGTATCTAGACCTCCTCTGTAGGGCAGGGAGGTATGCAAAAGGAAAAGACATGCGATAAACACGGCAGAGAAGAGCAAACTGAAAGGTAGCTAGGTTATTTAGTGAAAAATTCTGGCATGCTACTCTGCGCGGAGGCCTACAGCGGATGCAGGTATCAAAAAATGAAGGAAGCCAAAAATAGAGGGAGTCACGTGGCCGCGCAAATGACAACAGGCTTTCATATAAGACCGTCTTCTCTAAAAAGCGAATAAATTATTCTAAAGTTACACTAAAGAAGAATATTGGGTTGAGGTGCATTAGTAGGTTATGCTTTTCAAATACCAAAAATGCCACTATCACCATAGGGAGAGGCTTGGAAATCCAGCAAACGGGTACAAAATTTTGCAAGTCCCACGCACTGCATGAATATGTGGACTCGAAGCTTCCTTGGTAAAGATGATTTTATGAATGCTAACTTTGGGGCCATTATGCCACGTTTCTTTGACGAAGATGCTATGTATTGTGCAGAAGCCAATTAACGTTATGTAGCTGGTATGTTTTTCGCGATGTAATGATGCTGCTTGTGCAATATAGTAGAAAGAAATCAGTTGACTACTATGTTCCTTGATGAAAGTTAATCACCACATTAGAGCACATCTATACCCATCGCTGCTTTCACACCGAGACGCTGTTTGTATCGTGGTGCCGTTAGGATTGCAAGTAGGTGTGTATGTACTGAGAAGAAAGAAACGAAACATCTACTGAATCTACGCCCCTGGCAAGGAAATGAACTCAACCTCCAGATAATGAAAGAGAAAGATGTGTTACGTGAAAGAAAAGCTGAGAGGTCCGCCTAAACTACTGTGTTCGAGCTTGCTACTCAGAGTTAAGGCAAACGGAACAAAGCGAAAAAGGAGAACTTGAAAGGTGCGTTAGGATTAGAAGCAAAGTGAAAAAAGACCACGACAGGAAAGACCTCCACTCGCAACTATACTCGTCTTATTTCACTTTGTTTCGCGTCTTAATACACCGTATAATAGGTCCGAACAAACTATCCCGGCAACGAGTAGTGGAGGAAGTGAAAATTATGATGATTAATAACGTATCGAAATTGAGAAGTTCGTAAGAGTCCTTCGGTGTCGCATTGACCGATGGTTTCAGTTTGGGCTTGTTGGTAATGCATCTTCAAGGGGTGTACGGTGGCACGATTAAAAGACGTGACAAAAAAAAGGCCTACACGGACACACACAGCGCAGTGAACGGCACTGAAAGCCTTCGCGAAGTACAAAGAAATGCCGCTACGCCTAGCGCTTCCACTCCAAGTTTCTCCAAGCTTGCATCACATGTGTGCATAGTGATAGCGATCTGAGCAAATGAATGCGACAGCCTCGTCACGATCAGCCCATCTACGCCTTTGAGTGAACTGCCTCTACTATCATATTGCCTCACAAATCGCATCAAAACCATGACAGAGACACGTACTGGGTATTTGGTGTCAGGATCGGCCCACTGAGGGACCACCTTTGATCACACGGTCTCCGGAATCTGCTCAGCTGGATTTTGCATTGTCCCTAGGATTGGTCCAGTTTGCTCTGCGAAAAACAAGAAGGCTAGGGAGGTCAGACACGGGAGAAAAGCCCAGTATGTTTCGCTTTGAAACAGAATACAGGGCACGATGCAGCACCGAAGTACCTGTGCCAGTACGCTATGACGTCATGTATACTGACAGTGTCTGTTCGAATGTAGTTACGTGTTTATCGGGAAAGCAGGAGTACATTGAATTACAAGAGACCAAAGACTCAATGCAGCTTGCTTCAAGAACGTCTTTTTGCGCCAGAAAAGCCAAAATACAAGTTACATTGAAACACGTTCCCTCATACGTACCGCTTTGATGGCATGAACAAATTTTATTGTAGTAAAGTCTGGCCACTGTTTTTCTCTACCTGTAATCAGCTTCCTTCCACCAAAATTACGACGATGCAGTTGTGTCATTTCTGGCGTTCAAAAACTTTTGAAATTCTTCACCTATTTACAATTGCCTGACTCGGCAGATACAACATGAGGTCTTGGCTGGCTGAGTGGCGAATGAGCACTTCAAAAAGAAATTGTAACACAACAGCTCTGAAAGGTCTAACATGCCTAATTAGTGCGAAAATGCGAGTGCGAACGCCAGCGCGAGGAAGTAAACATCGAGTAACGCAAAGGCGTATATTACGATAGAGGCGGAGATAGAACCATTGGGCAGCCAACAGAGCCTTTCGTACCGTGCTCATTTTGTCAGCCTAGCTCTTGAGTAAAATGATGGAAAGTTGCGCGAGTCCTGTGGCTTTCTTAGTCTTTGTGCAATGCCTTTCTCGCTGTGAAAGAAAAAAAAATTTAGAGAGCTGCTGTAAGACACCTGTCAGGCAGCACCACCAGGCTTTCGTCTAGACCTAATATTCTCGCGCAATTCCTTCCAGGGGAAGTGAAGCGTTCAGTTGCGCTAATTTCCGCTACTAAAACTTGTTTTACTCCAATGTAATGTTCTTATATTTACACAATTCTCGAAAAGCATTACAACCACCTAACGTTACTTTGTAGTTGAAGTTAGTGCTCATTTAGACCAGGGGTCTCCCAAGTACGGTCCGCGGTCAGGACGCATGTGGGCCGTTCTTTCCCACAAAGTCTCCGCGGTGCCTCCGCGGTGTCTCGGCCTGAGAGCAAGGTTTGTCCACAAAACTTTGCGCTAGTGCACTTTGTTCTGGGAGGCGGCTTCACTGTAGTTAAAAGATCACGCCACGACGCCAACTCGTCAGACACAGCGCCGACGAATTGGGAACATCATGACACCACGGCGTGAGGAGCGCGTGATGCTCCGATTGACTAGTCTCAACCATCACGTCGGAAGATGCGCCAACGCTTTCTGCACTTCGCCCGGACGCGCTGGGTTCGGAGAACTCTCACCAGCTTGTCACCCGTGAAACAGTTCACAGCCTGCAGCAAGCTTCAATCCACGCATGGAACGGTAACAGGGGAGGACATCTTTAAAGAATTAGAAAATCTTATGTCCACGTGCAGCTTGTAGCGGGGCAAACTAACATCGGGCAAAATTAAAGGGAGAATAACATGCCCGGAAGTAGAAAAGAAAGGAGACGCAGCGCAAATAATAAAAGCTGCAAAAGTTCTCGGATATTTCTGCGCGTACAGAATCCGCCAAGATATTTCACAGGGAGAGATATGAAACTATCCTGTCGCATATTTCTCTAAGCCCGAGGCTGTCAGAATGATTACATAGTGTTCAACTACATCTTTCGTCGTCGCACGTCCAGTTAGAGCTCTGTTGTCGACCTCCATAAATTTTTTTAAACCCTAAGCCTGGCACACCTCCAACTGCAATGCAAGAAAACCCGAGAAACCATCACAGCGGCACAACTAGTAGCAGCAGACGCGTATCCAAACCTCCTCGCTGAAACGTGGGAGGCTGCGATCTCCAAGCCAGACCTGGTCGACCAGCGCGAACTCGTCGCCCGGGCCCTGAGGGCGATCCAAGCCAGAGGGCTCCTGGAATAAGGGACCCTCCCACCACGAATGACAAGTCACTGCTTCAAATAATGCT
Source organism: Dermacentor andersoni (assembly GCF_023375885.2). Classification (NCBI taxonomy): domain Eukaryota; kingdom Metazoa; phylum Arthropoda; class Arachnida; order Ixodida; family Ixodidae; genus Dermacentor; species Dermacentor andersoni. The sequence continues at coordinate 122,078,444 of NC_092818.1, read as the reverse complement.
TTCATTCTCTCTCTCTCCCCCATAACGCTAAGGGTGTTAGCAGTGCGACTAGAAAACACCCGTAAGGGTGCAAACATTTTTTACGGTGAGTGGCAGTATGAATTAAAAAGAAACTAAATTCAGGGGTTTTGTGTGCCAAAACCAACACCTCATAATGAGGCACGCCGTTGTGGGTGATTCGGGAAATTTGTACCACCTGGGGTTCTTTAGCGTGCACCTAAATCTAAGCACATGGGTGTTTTAGCATTTGGCCCCCCATAGACATGCGGCCGCCGTGGTCGGGATTCGAATCCGCGACCTCATGCTTAGCAGCGCAAAACCATAGCCACTAATCAACCATGGCGGGTAGTACGGATTGCAGTGAATGTAAGCTAAGTTATACACGCGTGGTGTGGCGTGGGTAGGCACATGAACAGAGAAAACTCGATTTCCGTGAGTAGCGTCGGTTGGACCTATATTCAGTTCCATACAAAGCAGTCAACGCTGTGGAGGCTAGAGAGGCGTCTTGCAGTTGCTTCGTTGGCACTTGAATATAATTCGATGTTCTTTTTTAGCGCAAATGTGGGCAACGGTTCTTTATATAGGCTCAGCGTTGAATCAAACTAGTTTTAACCCTTAGAAGCAAACACATTGTGGTATACGGCTGCTAATGCGTTGTTTTAGATTATTTTTATTTTTGATGTTCTCTTTTCTTTCGGGAGGGAGGGAGGGATTAGTTGCAATCCATCGCGATGAGCCTTACATGCAGGCTCGCGTGAGCGAACACTGTTGGCGCGCAGAGCAGCATGAACGGAACGCACGGAGCGATAACGTTTCTTGACCGGACTTCTTGCGTAGCTTCCACAGCGTTGACTGCTATGCATGGAACGGAGTATACATGGTCTTGTCGGGGTCGCCGCCTTGTGTTGACCTTGCATTGTTTCGGCATCTAAACTAACGGCGTGGCCTTTGCGCGTGTGCGGGCCCGCCTTGCTTCACTGCGATTAGTGTTTCGCGGGAGCATGTTTTCGCCGTCCGAGGGACGCGGTGCTTTGATGCGGAAGCCGCGCACCACCACGAACTATTCGAGGTACCGTACGTCAGCTATACTATGTGTGAGAAATCGATGTCACAAGCCGGCAAGATCTGCATGGTCTGCGTAAGCTTCTTAAAGCGAAAGCTTTACTAACCTCGTCGAGCCGAGTTTCACCGTCGCCGCGAATTTGACCTTCATTTGACCGAAGCTGCGCCGTAGCCTCGGCAACACATCACGGGAATGGCCACGCCAAGCTCCAGCGCCGCCACTGGCTTGGCGCATGCGCTCTCCGCAGCTGTGTGACAGCCTGCTCACGTGACTAAGAGGAGGCTAAGAGGTGCGCCGCACTCGCCTAGTGAGTGCGAGCTTGGCGATGAATGAGAGCGAGACCGGGTCGTCTTCTCAGAGTGTTGCGCAGGAGCGGGAGACTTTGAGGCGTCGTCGCCAAGAGGTGTCTGACCACCCCGCTGATATCGCCTGGTGAGCTGCATCACTGTAGAGTGAAGCGACCGCGTTCGCGCCCTGTCCGTTTGTGCTTCGACGCTGGGCATGTTCGCGACGTCTCCTTGCATGTCTAGCACTTGTGCTCTCCCTGTGGCACAACAAGCATGACATCGTCGAACGATGCGTGTCTACCCAAGCCTAATCACAGTCATGGCTAGCCAACGACATAGGCACAGCCGTCATACCTGGCTCGACGATGGTTGTATACCTAAGTATAATAATTACAGCTAAATCAAAGGCTGAAACGAAACGAAGTGAAACGAAGGCTTAACCAGGCTAAACCTTTCGCTTTGCATATGCAGGGTTAGCTGAGCTAAGTCGCAGCCAACCTTTTACAATTCGTTTCCCCAAGCAAAGTCGTCTAACCTGAGGTGTTAGAATACAGCCTCTTCTATCAACCCGTCTCTGCAATTGGAACATGGACACGCCTAGACATCTTTCACCACCTAGCGTTAAAATTATTACGCAAAGGGTAATCGTACAGTTACTCTCAGTAGTGGTCTTCAGAAAATATACTAAAAGTAAAGGAATCAGTATTTTTATGTGTAACGATTGATTTCGGTGGAAACTCGCGCAATCTGTTCATAAAACGCGCCAAGCGTTTCATCGCGCTGGCTTGCACATGGGAGATACTTAGAAATGTTCTATTCCGTTTACTGAGGCATGGGCTCGCGGCTTAATGGTTAGAGGATCGAGATGTTGTTCCAGGGTTCCTCTATTGGAAACCTGCCATCGGAAACTTTTATGTTTTCAAAAGATGATGCGCCAAGACAGCACACTAAGAAAGAACAATGACAGGACAAGGCCCTACTTGCAACTGTTTATTGAGGAGAGGGGCAAGAAAAAAAAGGGAGCACTGAACATATGAATGCGCACACATGAGAACACCGAAGATGTATAGGAAGGTAATCACAAGATTAACCAAAATCTAAAATCTATCTAAAAACATGCTTTCATTCCTATAAATATTCAGAGACGTAGTGCTTACACAGGCGTCCCCTCTTTTCTTAAAGGGACACTAAAGGGAAAAATAAATCAGTTTAGACTAATGAAGCATTGTTTTAGAACCCTGCAGGCAGTCATTTCAAAAAATAGTTTGATTATTAGATGAGAAAATGAAGGTCCAAGTATCAGTATTTGAATTTCGCGCCGAAACGCCAGCGTGACGTCAGGGATTCCAAAGTATGTTTTCGCATTTGGGCCGCGTTGGCTGAATAAAGGTTCCCGAAACTTGCCATGTTTAATATTTGGTTCCTTTAGAACACAATGTAGTCAATCTGTACCGCTATATATAATTAGTAGACCCTAGAAGATGCCATTAAAATCCAAGACGTCACAGCCCCCAGGTGCGGGAACTTAAGTAGGCGTCGCCACCCGTATTTCGTTCTTGCGCTTTTTCTGGCTTACCAAACGTCTTATCGTTGTAAGAGTGGTGTTTCTGGTGTTGTAGAACGGTAATTTTTTTTTTCGCTTTCATTTTTCATTTCATCATCATCATCATCATCAGCCTAGTTACGCCCACTGCAGGGCAAAGGCCTCTCCCATACTTCTCCAACTACCCCGGTCATGTACTAATTGTGGCCATGTTGTCCCTGCAAACGTCTTAATGTCATCCGCCCACCTAACTTTCTGCCGCCCCCTGCTACGCTTCCCTTCCCTTGGAATCCAGTCCGTAACTCTTAGTGACCATCGGTTATCTTCCCTCCTCATTACATGTCCGGCCCATGCCCATTTCTTTTTCTTGATTTCAACTAAGATGTCGTTTACCCGCGTTTGTTGCCTCACCCAATCTGCTCTTTGCTTATCCCTTAACGTTACACCCATCATTCTTCTTTCCATACCTTGTTGCGTCGTCCTCAATTTCAGCAGAACCCTTTTCGTAAGCCTCCAGGTTTCTGCCCCATATATGAGTACTGGTAACACACAGCTGTTGTACACTTTCCTTTTGAGGGATAGTGGCAACCTGCTGTTCATGATTTGAGAATGCCTGCCAAACGCACCCCAACCCATTCTTATTCTTTTGGTTATTTCAGTCTCATGATCCGGATCCGCAGTCACTACCTGTCCTAAGTAGATGTATTCCCTTACCACTTCCAGTGCTTCGCTACCTATCGTAAACTGCTGTTCTCTTCCGAGACTGTTAAACAATACTTTAGTTTTCTGCAGATTAATTTTCAGACCCACCCTTCTGCTTTGCCTCTCCAGGTCAGTGAGCATGCATTGCAATTGGTCTCCTGAGTTACTAAGCAAGGCAATATCATCAGCGAATCGCAAGTTGCTAAGGTATTCTCCATCAACTTTTATCCCCAATTCTTCCCACTCTAGGCCTCTGAATACCTCCTGTAAACATGCTGTGAATAGCATTGGAGATATCGTATCTCCCTGTCTGACGCCTTTCTTTATAGGGATTTTGTTGCTTTCTTTGTGGAGGACTACGGTGGCTGTGGAGCCGCTATAGATATCTTCCAGTATTTTTACATATGGCTCATCTACACCCTGATTCCGTAATGCCTCCATGACTGCTGAGGTTTCGACTGAATCAAACGCTTTCTCGTAATCAATGAAAGCTATATATAAGGGTTGGTTGTATTCTGCACATTTCTCTATCACTTGATTGATAGTGTGAATATGGTCTATTGTTGAGTAGCCTTTACGGAATCCTGCCTGGTCCTTTGGTTGACAGAAGTCTAAGATGTTCCTGATTCTATTTGCGATTACCTTAGTAAATACTTTGTAGGCAACGGACAGTAAGCTGATCGGTCTATAATATTTCAAGTCTTTGGCGTCCCCTTTCTTATGGATTAGGATTATGTTAGCGTTCTTCCAAGATTCCGGTACGCTCGAGGTTATGAGGCATTGCGTATACAGGGTGGCCAGTTTCTCTAAAACAATCTGACCACCATCCTTCTACAAATCTGCTGTTACCTGATCCTCCCCAGCTAGTTTCCCCCTTTGCATAGCTCCTAAGGCTTTCTTTACTTCTTCTGGCGTTACCTGTGGGATTTCGAATTCCTCTAGGCTATTCTCTCTTCCACTATCGTCGTAGGTGCCACTGGTACTGTATAAATCTCTATACAACTCCTCAGCCACTTGAACTATCTCATCCATATTAGTAACGATATTGCCGGCTTTGTCTCTTAACGCACACATCTGATTCTTGCCTATTCCTAGTTTCTTCTTCACTGTTTTTAGGCTTCCTCCGTTCCTGAGAGCCTGTTAAATTCTATCCATATTATAGTTCCTGATGTCCGCTGTCTTACGCTTGTTGATTAACTTAGAAAGTTCTGCCAGTTCTATTCTAGCTGTAGGATTAGAGGCTTTCATACATTGGCGTTTCTTGATCAGATCTTTCGTCTCCTGCGATAGCTTACTGGTTTCCTGTCTAACGGCGTTACCACCGACTTCTATTGCGCACTCCTTAATGATGCCCATGAGATTGTCGTTCATTGCTTCAACACTAAGGTCCTCTTCCTGAGTTAAAGCCGAATACCTGTTCTGTAGCTTGATCCGGAATTCCTCTAGTTTCCCTCTTACCGCTAACTCATTGATTGGCTTCTTGTGTACCAGTTTCTTTCGTTCCCTCCTCAAGTCTAGGCTAATTCGAGTTCTTACCATCCTGTGGTCACTGCTGCGTACCTTGCCGAGCACGTCTACATCTTGAATGATGCCAGGGTTAGCGCAGAGTATGAAGTCGATTTCATTTCTAGTCTCACCATTCGGGCTCCTCCACGTCCATGTTCGACTAACCCGCTTGCGGAAAAAGGTATTCATTATCCGCATATTATTCTGTTCTGCAAACTCTACTAATAATTCTCCTCTGCTATTCCTAGAGCCTATGCCATATTCCCCCACTGACTTGTCTCCAGCCTGCTTCTTGCCTACCCTGGCATTGAAGTCGCCCATCAGTATAGTGTATTTTGTTTTGACTTTACCCATCGCCGATTCTACGTCTTCATAAAAGCTTTCGACTTCCTGGTCATCATGACTGCATGTAGGGGCATAGACTTGTACCACCTTCAATTTGTACCTCTTATTAAGTTTCACAACAAGACCTGCCACCCTCTCGTTAATGCTATAGAATTCCTGTATGTTACCAGCTATTTCCTTATTAATCAGGAATCCGACTCCTAGTTCTCGTCTCTCCGCTAAGCCCCGGTAACACAGTACATGCCCGCGTTTTAGCACTGTATATGCTTCTTTTGTTCTCCTAACCTCATTGAGCCCTATTATATCCCATTTACTACCCTCTAATTCCTCCTATAACACTGCTAGACTCGCCTCAGTAGATAGCGTTCTAACGTTAAACGTTGCCAGGTTCAGATTCCAATGGCGGCCTGTCCGGAGCCAGGTATTCTTAGCACCCTCTGCAGCGTCACAGATCTGACCGCCGCCGTGGTCAGTTGCTTCGCGGCTGCTGGGGACTGAGGGCCGGGGTTTGATTGTTGTATTCATATAGGAGGTTGTGGCCAAGTACTGCACCAGGGTGGCCAATCCTGCTCTGGTGAGAGAGTGCGTTACCGGTTCTGGTGACCGGGATCAGGCCGCACTCCAGGCCTGTTTGTGCAATTTTCTCAACACACGGTTTTTTTTTGTATTTTCCGGTGGAGAATTGCGCGGCACCGGGATTTGAATCACGGTCCTCTTGCACTGGAGACGGATACTCTACCATCCCCGCAGGAGTTAAATTAAAAATTAATTTATGGGGTTTTAGGTGACAAAACCACTTTCTGATTATGCACGCCGTAGTGGAGGACTCCGAAAATTTCGACCACCTGGGGTTCTTTAACGTGCACCTAATTCTAAGTACACGGGTGTTTTCGCATTTCGCCCCCGTCAAAATGCGGCCGCCGTGGTCGGGACCTCGTGACCTCGACCTCCCGCGACCTCGTGCTCAGCAGTCTAACACCATAACCACTGAGCAACCACGGCGGGTCCCGCAGGAGTTGTACGCCTCATTTAACCTACAGTGGTGCCCTATTTGATCAGTCAAGGTGGACCAATCTGAGCTCGGTTATACCGCATGGATGGCACTCGGCTAGAGAACCTGGTATTTATGACCTGTGCATGTGTGGCCACACATAAATGAGGATATATAATTTTTTTTTTTAGGAGGGTTTCCGTACAGTGATAAAATGAAGGAAAAGACATTAAAAAGAAAGAAAGAAAGGGGGGGGGGGGAAGGAACATAACATGTGATTTGAATTCGTGACCCTTCAATGTTGCCCGGAAAGGTAGCTCAGTCGGTTGGTTCGTCAAGCCACCGGTTACTTTCAAGCGCCATAGCTCCTGCTCCGAGCCTCATACTTATGTGGAAAGGGACTGATGATCAATTTCTTGAAAAAATGGCCGCCCGAGGAGAAGAGCGAACTCGAGCGGCTTTAGAGACTAGGAAAACTGCCTTAAAATATTTAGACTTGAGGGGAAGCTTCGTTAACAAACTATACCATGGCAATCAGCACTCGAATATAATTATAACCCTAATAATAATTGTAAACATTCATCTCATCTATAGGATCTAATGCGCGCGCTGTTGCTTTGTCTCTGCGTGTAGTAGTTAAGAGAGCCAGTTTATGGGCGGAGAAGTGGGAAGGAAAGGAAAGTCTCTGAAGCAAACTTGCAGCGCCGTGGTTTTAAAGCGCAACCGTGGTAGAGAAACGGAAGGTGATATAAGCGTGCGTGGCCATGATACGCACCTGACAAACTGCCTTAAAATATTTAGACTTGAGGGAAAGCTTCGTTAACAAACTATAACACGGCAATCAGCACTCGAATACGACGAGAGAAATTATTGAGACGTGGAAAATTCCCTTGAAAAAAATCTGGTTTGCGAGACAAATGCTTGTATGTATTGAACCTCTTAAAAGATGAGGGGGGAGATATGCGCTCACCGAGAGGGCATCGTCAGCACGAGACCACCACCAGGCACCTTACAGAGATGTGGAGAGCTTCGCGGCCGGAACGAAGCCTCCCCTCTCCGCCGGCCACGAGTGGAAAACGCGCTTTCCGATCGCTCAAGGTTGCGCGGGCATAGTACAGCTCTAGCGTCTAGGAAAAGCTTAAACAGGTGCGAGGGTGGCACGTATAGCGTGGGAAGCTAGCCGCCAGAATAGCTATCTCAAGTACTGCTGCTGGCGAGGGCGAAATACCTTCGTGTAATTATAATAACCGTAATAGGACTTCTTTCAAAGAAAAAAAAAAGAAAAAAAAGGAAACGGCTCAGAAGGCTATACTACGAGAGCTATGACTGATACATTTCTATATATATGTATTCATCTCATCTATGGGATCGCATGCGCGCGCTGTTGCTTTGTCTCTGCGTGTAGTAGTTAAGAGAGCCAGTTTAAGGGCGGAGAAGAAGGAAGGAGAGGAAAGCAATATTGCAGCGCCGTGGTTTTAAAGCGCAACCGTGGTAGGGAAACGGAAGGCGATATAAGCATGCGTGTCCATGATACGCACACGACAAACTGCCTTACAATATTTAGACTTGAGGGGAAGCTTCCTTAACAAACTATAACACGGAAATCAGCACTCGAATATAATTATAACCCTAATAATAATTGTAAACATTCATCTCATCTATAGGATCTAATGCGCGCGCTGTTGCTTTGTCTCTGCGTGTAGTAGTTAAGAGAGCCAGTTTCAGGGCGGAGAAGTGGGAAGGAAAGGAAAGTCTCTGAAGCAAACTTGCAGCGCCGTGGTTTTAAAGCGCAACCGTGGTAGACAAACGGAAGGCGATATAAGCGTGCGTGGCCATGATACGCACACGACAAACTGCCTTAAAATATTTAGACTTGAGGGAAAGCTTCGTTAACAAACTATAACACGGCAATCAGCACTCGAATACGACGAGAGAAATTATTGAGACGTAGAAAATTCCCTTGAAAAAAAACTGGTTTGCGAGACAAATGCTTGTATGTATTGAACCTCTTAAAAGATGAGGGGGGAAATATGCGCTCACCGAGAGGGCATCGTCAGCACGAGACCACCACCAGTGTCCATTTAATCTGATTGGCCTCCGACAGTTCATGCGCCACAGTATCCTTGCTTTTAAACATGATTGTTGTATCATGAAGCCTTACTTCACATACTTGCTTGTTCTCATTCCCGCAGGCCATGCAATGAGGCGGCAAGCTTGAGCGATAACCATGTTTCAACGAAAGCTTCTGCTCCCGCAGGCGTTCATTAATACATCGGCCAGTTTGGCCGATATTCTCTGCCCACACTTGAGCGGCGCGCTATATACGACCCCTTCTTCACACTTCACAAAATGGTTTTTATGTTTAATAGAACTCTCTACTTTCTTAGAGTCATCAGATCCAATCAGGCGGCACAAAGTAGCACGTTTGTTCTTTGTTCTTCTTCTTATTCTTTGTTCTTTCTTACTGTGCTGTCTCTGTTGGCGCTTCATCTTTTGCAAGGTATGAACCGACTAGCCCCACAACGTGTTCTATTTCATTTATGCTTATTCATAAAAGTTGTTTTCGTCTTAGTGACTTTACCACTACTTTTCCGTATCAAGTATGTTTTAAACCGCTTTCGTGGGCCGATCCCGGAGGTAGTGTAGCCTGCCGCGCCAGTAAAATTACATTACTTTGAGGCTTGAGCATTGATATTGTTTCGCAATTTTAATGTTTAATAGCTTGAGACTATTTAAGATAAAAGGCAAGTGTGGTCAGTTTTATGTTTCATGACATCTGTTTGTGGGCTACCATTCTTAAAATTCTGAGGAATAATTTTGTGAAGGATATACGACCAGGTATTAGCAACCTTTGTGATATAATAGTTTGGTAATACAACCCGCATATACAGCTTGTCATATAGCACGGCATATAGTACACATATATACCAAAATATATGTGGGGCCTCCAGACTAGGACGACGGCGAAAATTCGCTTGGTGTGTTCGTTTAATCGCTATCGCAGTGAAAATGAAGTGTTCTTTGCCTAGAAGGTTCGCGCCGAGCAATCGCTGTCCAATTACGAGTGGCTCTGGAAATGCACCCTTTCGGTCGACTGAACGAACCACATAAATAACTCAATGTAAAGCTACAAGGATTCATGACCGGCGCATGAACATAAAAAGCTGCAGTGCAAGAAGCAGTTGTTGTTCTTGTTGTTGTTTTCTTTTCTTTTTGTTTTGTTTTGTTTATTTAGAATCATGTGCAAAATCTAAAGTGGGATCATTTCTGATGCGGTCCTTAGGTCAGTGCGGGGACTATACAGCATTTCCTTCCATATTTGCAACACGCATTATTGGTGACCAGCATTCAAGTTTTTCGAACAATTCTTTGATCTTGATGCCAGGACGGTGGAACTATATATGCTACAAACTGTATTTAGTCGCCATGTGGATTCATTGCCAGGTTCTTTTCAATCAGCAGTATTTCAACGACATGTTGAAGTAAAAAGAAGAAAAGCTAATCAATATCTATAAATGACTGGGTTCTGAACAGTTCCTAAACTTAAAGCAATATGTCTGCGGGTACTGCCAAACTGTGCCATTACGTGCATTTTTAAGCCAATTTTCTCCTGAATCAAAACTGGAAAGCCGGGATCGAGGGCCAATCCGTCTGAGAGAGACAGAGAGAGAAAGATAGAGGTATTAATTACGAGAGAAAATCTGCGAGGTCAGCCAGAATCAATGTTCTGACCTCCTACTCGGCATTGGATCGAGAAACGAGATAGGGTGCAGAAAGGTAGAATAGAGACGACTTTGATTATGAGGATGAAGATGGCGGTGAAAATCTTGCACACTCCAAGACTCTTCAATCTCTTGCCCAGTCCTCTATCATACAAAAATTTGTTGAAAGCCTTCAAACTATCAGGCTGACGACGAGGATCAGGCGAAGTATTATTGACTCATCATGCTTGCACTGCAGCTCACAGAAAAATATCAAGTCATAGCATCACGTCTACACCTCACATTAACTCCCGTCCCACTATATGGCAACGGGACGTAATTCTCATGCATTCAGATATAGTAGATTCTGCTTAGTGCCATGTGTGGCAATTTGCTGTCGTCACATGCTTTTACATTTGTACCTATGTTAATATGGCAAACTTGTGACTTGTGATATGTAAATATGTTGATATTTTATTCCCTCATGAAGTTTATTGGTGGGAATTCTGCTCCAAATTTATTGGCGTGATTATAACCTTCTATATTTGCTTAATTAGGTGCATCCGCCTTAATGCGTTGCAATATGTACCCGTCTCGATCGGTGCCATTCCGATAGTACAGTGTCTTATATATTGTGCGTTGTCGTCAGCGACCACTATCGTTCTTAGTCTAAAGATTAAAACTCTCGTAATTTAGTTAAATTTTGCTTGAGACCTCATGCATATAGTGCTATCCTGCCTTGTTTGAGTGCTGTCACACGTTGTCACTGCCATGAGTCATTTCGATTTGTCTCATGTTGTCCCAACGACACAATGTGGTTTATATGTAAATAGGGAGCTCCCACATAATTACAATTTAGCCACCTAACCCCGCTTAAAATCTGCTAATGAGGCTTATTTTGTATGGTTTTTCCTGTCCACTTTCTAGTGCCTCAGTCACGATTAATATTTCGAACAGGTTATTCAGTTTAACCACACAAGATAATTTGCTTAATTTGCAATCTGAAAATGCTTCTGCGTAGCTGAACATAGCTCTCGAAGTAACCAGTCTTTTCAAGGAGTAACGTATCACATACCGCAATGATTATAGTTCACAACTAGCATACCATAAAATATAGTAAATACTACTGCATGGGTTGCGTCAACAGGGGTCCTTGCAAACAATGGTTATGTTCCAAACCACCTCAACATTCTGTAATGATCTGCTTGGTGCAGATATAGTGACCATGAAAGAGCAAAACAATCTGCGTGCTATGTACACCAGGAAATGGACAGAAGCTTGTTTGCTACCACGACACTTTAAAACAGGCCCACGCAGGCAGCTGACTGACCGCCGTCATCTGTTTACCACTCCTTTCCCACCTATTCCTGTGCCTGAATTTCTGTAGCTCTAAAGCGCCGCCTTTACAATGAAGGTGTCATCAAAAATAAATTATGGGTATCGACATGCTATAACTATAATATAATTATGAGACACGCCGCAGTGGGAGACTGCGCATGAATTTTCACCAGCGGCAGTGATTTAAGGTGCACCCACTGCACGGTACACGGGTGTTTTTGGATTTCTCCCACAACGAAACGTGGACGCCGTGGTTGGCATTTGATCCCGCGGCCCCGTGATTAACCGCTCAACGCCATAGCCATTAAGCAACCATGGCTGGTTAGATATCATTCATTAATTCAATATTTCCAATATACAATGTACACATGGAGACCAAGCGGCAAAAGAAAATTCTAATCCCGAAATAGTTATTTCGCTCCTCTTCTGAACGTTTTATTGTGCAAAGGGTGAACACAAATAATTAAAATAAGAAATTATGTTAGAAAGAAGGGACCCGCCAATGGACTGAAACAAAGGTTTCAGTCAACGCCAAGTACCATTATTTATGTTTAAGAATTTATTTTTCCTAATGCTTATTGAAATCTCGTTTTCTTCCTTCTTCTTTCTTTCTTTTTTTTTTTTCTTTTTTGTCCGGCCCTCGACTCCGCCACTCGTCGCCAACGCGGCCCTTCGAACAACAAGTTTGGAGATCCTGGCTTGAGGTTGACGCCTCTTTGCAGGTTGTGATTCTGGAGACTTCCAAATGGTTAGGGGAAAAAAAGTAAATTTATTTCCTTCACTGTAAATGTTCGAGGCTCGCCAGTTTTTTAATTAGGCCATTCACAAGACTTACTAGTAAAGGACAAATAAAGAGAGTACGGAAAAACTAAGGCGAACCGAGGAGGAGGAAGCTATCTATCCATTTCTTTCTTATTAGCATCGATGTTCCCCAAAGTAAATTGAGCGCTGCACCTTTATTCTTGCACTTCTCCTAAGCAGAAGGCTTCGGAAACTACAGAACTTGGTAAAAAAAATAATACATATATAGACAAGTGCTCCAATATGATTGGTGCAGAGGGAGCGTTGAAACTAACGATGCCGGTAATTGCAAGGGAATCAAATATGGAATAATTCCGGGCTGCTCCGGATCCCAAACCTTGAGGTGCGAGTGCGCGAAGGTGTGGCATTGCGAGGCCGCCATTAATGATTCCGTTTGAATCTCGTCTCCACTTCGGGCTCCGACGGTTTTCACTGCACCGCCTGTCCTCAAGAGAAGTTCATTTTCTGGTATCCTCTAACGCCACGGCTGTGCGCTCTTCGTTCTGATGTCGCTTCTAAATAAATTATTGAGAACCCGTTTGGCCGTGTGAGGACGATTTAATCTCGTTCTCCTTTTGTTTACGAAATGAAAAAGAGATAGTGCCCCGCCCCTCCTTCCACCCTCCCCCCCCCCCCCCCTCACGATTTTTTTTTTTCATTTAGTTTCCTGTGTTGTTCGAAGACCTTTTTAATGGAGTGGATTACATTGATATAGAGAGCAGAAGAAATAACCCTTCTTTTCTGTGTGACGCCCACCCATCCCGTTTTCTTTTTCTCCCCTTGCTGCTCATTTCACAATAAACAAAGGAATGTTTCGTTTGTATGCCCGCATTTTGTTTCCGTTCTGATAGCGTGACACCACGTATTATTTATTTGGGTTCTCCGACATCCCAGCGTTCGTGTTTAACAGTGTTGAAGTTTTGAGAATGACAAACTCAATTGGGTAGGGTGCCGTAGACTAGTTTCCTCATCGTGCGACGGATACAGTACAAAACATTTTACTGTTTGATTGTCTCCATCCCAGCAGCAGCCCAGGCAGCACGACTACGTGAAAATGAACATGTTTTTATGTCGCCAGACGTTTGATAGCAAACGGCATATGGTTTAGTTCGGCAAAAATACTCGACGATAACCGTCCAACTTGCTTAGAATCACTTGTTCCGAAGCCGTTTATAATGATTTCGCAATCCTCGGCGCAGCTCAGAGACAACTTCACTTCGGTAACGAGCGCTGTGAAGCTTCGGTGAAGCGGTGGGTTCTATTGGCAATAACTAAATATTAAACATATATGGACTTATCCAGCCAGTCGATCGTGAAGGTAATTGGCTGCTCCAGCACGGCCGTTCTGAGACTGTTTAGCATTCCCGAAGCTTCGTGGCTTGGGTTAGGTTAGTTACGGAAGTCAATATTTCCATTATTAGTCGAACGACGAGAGGCTCAGCTGTTGCCATTTGATTTTTTTTATTACGGTTTAAGACGGGGAATGTTTGGTTCCAGAGAGAGATCTCATTTCTCCAAATCAAAAGGCAAAAAGCAAAGGTTAGAACTAATGCTACTTTTATTCCCCACGCGCGCACTCTTTGTCGGATTATATTTATGATCTACGTTTATTCCTAAGACGTTGGACATCTTAATAAAAGCAGGGGGGAAATAGGCTTTTTCGCTTGTACAAAAGAATGCCGGAGAGAGATTCATATATGCAGGAAAGTTATTGAATCAAAAACACTAATCTAATACTGTCTGTAAGAGTACGATGACTGCTCTGTTGCGATGAAAATGATGCGCTTGCACGTCATATATTCTTATCCAGAATTCTATAAACTAGGTTTTTGGGCCAATAACTTAAGATTACAAATCTATATAACAGAAGAATGTCGAAACAAATAACAGAATAAAGAACTGTCCCCATGGAAATTTGTGCCGATAGCGAAGAGTGTGCTAGGGGCTTGCAGCCCAATCGGTTCTTGCTATTTTACGTGGTATATATTATGCTTTAACTTCTGACAGTACTGAGAAAAGGGGATAAAGCATGGTTTATGAATTTGCTATGTATTGCAAAATTTTTAAGAACTGTAACGTGGCAAGTAGTAGACGCATGCCTTGTTTTGCGCATTTTGTAACATCTGAAACAGTCACACGAAGTTGCAACATATACTGTTGAATTTTTGTCCTGATAACGCTTTGGTGGCAGCTACACTAGAAGCTTCTTGCTTTCTGTGACGTTCCTTTGATGCTTTTCGTCCTTCGTGTGAACGTCGCTGTATGGCAGACTTGAGTACGTGCTATTGGAATCATAATCCCACCTGACGTGGAAACGACATCTGGCATGCGACGACGCAGACAGGTAACGCACGCACTGCTGCGCAGCTAGTCGAAAGCTTGGCAGAAATCTTGCTTCCAGCTAACAAAGACACATGCGCAGGTCACGTCTGTCGAATTTTATATCGCTTAATCGTATCGCTATCTACATAAACTGTCACTATCACCTATCATTCCAGTCTATCCGAACGACCGTCTCTGACACAGCGCCGAGAATTCCATGACACTTCGGTGACTCCAGTGCACGTCAACACTTCACTTCTTTCTCCTTCTTCGAGCATTTTCCCTCCCCTTTCTCCTTGCCCCAGTACTGAGTAGACAACCAGGTTCAGCCTTGAGTAACCTCTCGTCTGTCAGTTATCCTCTTCCCTGTCTGTCTATCTACCCGTATCAGCTTCTTCTGTGCACAGTTGGTGCAAATACGCATGGCGAGGGTTTTTCCAACTAGGTGCCAATATTATTTGGTGCAATAACGTATTCGGTGATGCGTGTGGCCCTCGAGAACGGGGATGCCACTGGGGGGAAACCCGCTTTCATGTTCCCGAAGTCCGCGTTTAAGGGAAGCGATTTTTTTTACTCTAAAATTACTCCCGAGAGCGTCTAGAAGGCGATATTTGTATGACTTACTCTTCGCAAGCCGTAAATTCTACCCACCGATAATTGTGGGGCACGTTTGTTTAAAAAGATTGACCGCGGAATACCTTTTCGCGTTCACTTCAGGACAAGGCACGGGTTAAGATACTTGTTCAGTGACCACTGTGGAATGTTCATTTCCTGTTTACTCGCACAAAAAAAAAACATCACTTCACTTCCAAATGGTCTGGTAATCTGTGCCGTTTATACATCAGCAAAGGAAGCACTGCCACCTTGTGCTAACCGGTAAGAACAGCACCAATTGAAATCTAACATTGAAAATTATGTTATCCGTTGAAGTAATTTGTAGTCATTCATAGGTAATTTGAATAGAGCAACACAATTTACAAACAAAATCTTTCAAGGCAGTTTCATTCGCCGACAAAGCCGCAACTGCCCAGACTTCCTCAACTTCGCAGAATTTATTCGGCTTCTCCTTATCGACGGTGAAAGTACAGCGAAATACTTCTCAGGCGATGACAGCAAACAAATGTATGTGGCACACACTGTAAAAAATTTCTTTCATTATACGGAGGATTTCCATCATTATACGGAAGACTTGCAGGTAAAAATACGGAAAGTATGTCATATTTCAAAAATACGGCAAAAGCTCCAGTTAATATACGGAAAGTGCTCTCCATTTTAATCTTTAAGGACCACTGTAATCTAAGGACCACTCTAATAATAGAGCGGCTATACACTGTTTTGCACGAAACAAACAGAATTCCGTATTTTTGTCATGCGAACATCCGTATTATTGCGAGGAAATTTAAGCTGTCTGAATGAGCGCTCGTACTCACAAACTTTCAGCTAACAATACTTTAGTGAACACGTGAACTGTACGCATTATGAAGATACGTACAAAATGTGAGAGCTAGCCTTCTACAAAAAGCTGCAATAACAGATCGTATAAATATATATATATACGCATCCTCTATTCCGGTCGCCGTTTGCCGCGCATACGGGCCTTGTAAGGCTGACCATATGCGCAAATATATGCGTGTTTTGCAATGTTCTCAAATTAAGCGCTTTGTAGTTAATAATACAGCATATATTTTTAAGTGAACTAAGAGCCGTGGGCATACGTGCCTATGTAAACAAACTTGCGGCACTCAGGTGCTGGTGCACTGGAAATTATATTGACGCCAAAACTAGTGCGCACTATAAATCAGTTCGGAAACGCAGGGAGTGGTATAATGACCGTAACTGCGCTTACATTTGGCAAGAAATGGTCTCGAAGGGAACTGGCGGCCTCTAGATCCAAGTACAACCGTCAGATGAAATTTTCGAATGCCGTAAGGAATCACCCCAAGTATGAAAGGGCTTGGCTGAACTGCAGTGTAGTTTAAGTCATTCCCATAATATTTCCAAAATATCTCGTCTCTGTCGATAACTGCCTATTCATTGAGACACATCGATTACGCATAATCTTCGCTGTTCATGGGTTAATTCTTGCGGTAAGATGTAATCGCAAACATTTGACATTTCATCTTGAAACAAGACCGGTAAGCGCGCACGTTCTTGTATGGCACAATAAAGATGCGAATATGCACCGACATGTGCGCAAACTACGAGAAGGAGCCTGGAGATGAAGGACCTAGTACCGTGCTAGTACTGTGTGTACTGTCAAAAAGAAGAAAAAAAGACGGAAAGAAAGAACGCCCGGTGCCGAGTTGTAACGATTCAAGGTTTATTTATTTTTTTTTTTTGACCCAGAATACAACACCATTAGTTCCATGTGCTTTATCCATTGGTAAATGATATGACACAACTCATTATTTACCCGTTGATTACGTGCACCAACCAGCCGAAATTAGCACTATACTAGAGATTATTGGCGCATCGCAGTACACTGCTTTGCACGGCATTGCAACACAGGGGTTTGCCATCCCCAGTAGCAAACGGTTTGGTTGACCTCTCTGCCTTTCTGCTTCTTGCATTCTCTCTCCCTTTCTATAAAACGCACTACCTTGTAGGAGAGAAAGCGTTCTCCACTTTTATAATTCAATTATTTGTCAAGCAATTATTTTGCTGTTTCAGTAACTAGAGCACAAATGCGAAAACTAAACCGATTCTGTTCTGTTCTCCGCGGTCACAAAGTGCGGAACCATGGGGCAACGCGCGATGTGCTTCCCTACTAAAGAGTGGTAGATGAAGGTGCACCATGTGGAGTCAGCCGGCATTTCTCGTGTCGTGTTGTAAAAATTGTTAATTTATTGTAAATATGTCTTGATTTGTACTCAAGAGTGGAGCAAGGCCCCAAGGGAGAGAGATTGACGCATCGGGAGCGAAGAACAGAAGCGATGGATGGTTATGCTGCTTGGGTCTCGGCACGTTCGAATTGGCAAAGTTTCGAATTTGTCGCTGTGTGGTGTACTCTTGTGCGCGCGTCATGTGCCGTCATCGCGCGGAAATATTTGCGCTGAATGTCTTTCACTTCGTGTCCAAAACTCTGCACGCTGCGGCATCGAAGAAGTTGTCCTGCTTTCGGGTGCACGTATGGGCTTGGAAACACGAGAGCCTGCTCTCAAGCGGGTGTTCAACAGTCTACGCGCGATCGTAATTTGCTCATGAGGTAAGCCGATTTTAATTTTATTTGGCTTGCATAACGTAGGTGTTAAAATGATGTGTGGTAAGCCGGCGTCACGAACATAAATATTGTTTGAAAAGGCCACTTTGCAAGCGTGTTAGGGTAAAAATGACGCACGAATTGGGAAAAGGATCACCCTATCTTTTCAGATCGATTTCAGTGGTAGGACAAATGGCTCGATCGCAATTTCCGTGTGACACGTCTTACCTCTTGCTCACTTGTGTTAAAAGCGTAGAATAAAACTGCATTCAGTTGCGCACTTGCATTGACGCTTGTATCGGCTTGAGAGCATACTGTATCCGATACAAGAACTGTTAGAATACGGAAATAAGCGTTCGAGGTAATAGCAGTGGCTCACTACGTGTGATCATTACTTTCTAGCTTGGATGTACGTTTTAATTGTAGTTACTAAAAAAAAAGTTATTCCCTCTGGCTGGTCTGCTGTGTGTTTCCTTGGTGTAATTGCTTGCAGTGCAGCAAGACGTGTTGCTTCGAATGATGTCTGGGCAGTCAAGGCATTCGTGTCAGTAAGCAAGCAGTAAACGTTGTATCAGAACAAACAAATCTGGACATACCAGAGAAGCGAACGGTATTATCATAGACTCTATTTTACGAATAAATCAGTTGTATTACTAAAGCGGAGAGTAGATATGCATGAAAATCAGATTGTGTTGATACTCAGTAGGGACAAGGTAACTTATCATTACTAATTAATCGTTTTCTTTTACTGAAAGGCGAGTTGCTGTTGTTCTGCTAAAGCTGAGAAGAGGTCTGCTGCCTGCAATGGGTCCATCTCTCTCAAGTTACCGAGTATTCTAGATTTCAAAGTGAGTGGATTTTTTTCTCAGCTATTTGCTACCTGAATCATGACCATCTACTTACCTGTGTAGGTGATCATTGTTAGTGACATTGGAGTGCTGGTGGACAAGCACTCCTTCATTATTGCAACCCATATGACAGAATGCAGCTGTGGCAGTATGCGAAGGTGTTAATATATAAACCAAATAAGGTTCTCTGAGTTTATATATCAATATATTGATGTCATTCGATCGTGGTCTAGCAGGCAAAAATGTTAAACAAGAAGTAATTTTAATTTGCACTTGGAAAGATGTGCAAGCAAGTCAGGCTGTTACACATGAAATGGGACATTTGTAGATGTCTTCTACAATGCTGCAGTCCTGAATAGCTTGAGTTGAGTGATGAATAGCTTGAGTTGAGTGATGCCACTGTAATCTCACTGTAAAGCATGCAGCACGGTTTAGCATTGCGGGAGGCTGGCATCAACAGACGTCTACTTACTGTGAAGTTCAAATGAGTTCAAAGTGCACCCATTCATTTCTGCCATTTGGACAATGGCAGAAATGAATGGGTAATACTTGTACACATAGACATTACTTCGCTATTGTTTAACCATGTGGTGCCCCTGCATGCTAAAATTTACAGGGTGATTATTAAGTAATGTCAACTTTTGTTGTAACATTAGGGCAACACCTTTTATACTATTAGAGATTACCACCATGGTGCACTATCATAGTGCGATATTTGCACTAAATGTATTTGACTTTGTCTATAAAACCCTGCACACTTGTGCATCATGCAAATTTTTCGTGTTAAACATGTCACACAGCTTACCAATTTCCATGAATATAATGCAAGATTTTTTTTCGATAGTTTCTGGCCTCGGAATGCACTTCACGTTATATTATTGTTTGCAACAAGACTCTAATGCAGTTTTCTCTATATATATTTTGTGACACTTAAAACTGCGGCGAGCTAAACCACTGGGCAGCAATACTGGAATCGCTACCACGTGTGGAACTGTCTTCAAACACACACAAGGAACCGCGGCTTCGCCTTGTTTTACTGTGTGGCGGGCACTTCTGAAGTACTGTCTGCCCGATAACCTTGCTGGCATGAAAGTACCGCCCACTTCTATGCGTTCATTTCTGTTTCATTGTGCCATCACATCACATTATAATCGTAATGTATATGTTCTTTTTCTAAGAGACCCATATTCCTATCCTTGCGTTATATTTGCTGTCGCATTATTTATGTGCGAATGCCCAGTGCTCCAAGCTCCATTATATCGCAAAGTAAACTACTGATACCTAAACAGTTCTGTATAGCAGAAAACCAAAGCCGAACTGCCGACCAGTATCAAGCAGCAGCCTTAGTGCAGTCTCAAGTAGACAGATTTTATTGGTCATGCAGAGGTGCACAGCATACCTCTTTATTACTTGCTGAATAATTAAGCTGTGTGAAAACTGAATATTTATGTAGCTTCAACCACATGCTATTGGCCATTGCTCCTGCCCTCAGCAAATGTGGAAGATTATCACGGCATTTTTCTCTTTTTCCTTATTGCAGTCGGATTACTGCATGCGTAAGTAGGAAACGCATCACATAGGCAATCAAAAGCCAACAATGTGCAAACTTGGAACATTGATTTTACAGTTTGATGACCCAGAATAAGTAGAAATGCACCATAAATGATTGACAATTAACTTTTACTTGAAACAGGGCTAGTGCATACAGTAAGCATACTGTATGCTCATACGGTGTCACATCAATTTAAATTTTAGTGCAGCTTTACAGTGTATGCTTCTATTGTTGCATTCTGTCAAAGGGATGGTATTGTTTCGCATGTCTAGCAACTAGACTGTGTATATACAGTAGTAAAAATATGCGAACTGTATTTTTTAATGATTTGATAGAATGTGTAGAACAATAAAGCCATACAATCAACACACAGTGATGTGACTTCCTCCGCACATGTTGCAGGTTCAAAAATGTACGGTGGAAGCTGTTGCCAAGGTTCCGAAAAGAAAAGAAAGCCAGTATAAAAGGGTCCACACCACTGATCTCTACTACAGGGGATGGACGGCACATCCAGCGCCCTCGACTGAAGCCAACCTTGTCCCGGAAGTTGGTGCTTCACAACTTTGCAGCAGCACTTCGTCTGCAACGGTGTGTGGCATTTCTTCCCCTAAAATGCGTGCCTGATGTGCCATAATCTACCCAAGCAGGCCAGCACAGTGTTTCGAGGTGTCCAGAATTTTTCCATTGCAGTGTCCACAGTGTCGCTAACATAAGTGGCGCGCAATGGAAACACTGATAAATGAGAAATCACTTGATATAACAAAACACTATCCTATACGGGTTCATATTGTCATAAAAGCGTTTACCAGACATGTAGAGGCATCTCCAAAAATGTTAAAAATCACAAAGAAAAATTTTTACAGCAGCAGTATTATCTGATCTCACGCACTAGTTAGTCCACCATACGCCCTGCTTCCAGGACAAGCCACTGCATGACATCGCATTTCCACTGGCTTCACCTGCATCGGATGCGACGTGCTGCATCCAGCAAAACATATTAAAAACCAGTGGTGCACAGTGTTTTCGTTTCCCTTTCTCGACGCCAACTGAACTCACGGTAAACTGTTTCCAAAGCAGAAAAACAGAGGGAAAGGGTTCTAAACACATTGTATTTTAATGTGGCTGGTACTGGGTAAAGCAAGTTCTGTGGCATAGTATACTTGCACCAGGCAACCTAGGAGCCAAAAAGACTGCTGGTTACTTGCAAATGGCCAACGTATTGTTGGCATGTTGAAGTTCTTTTTTTATTCTCATCGCTTATTTAGCTAGTGGAGACAGCTTTCACAACTAGAGAAGTAGCCTGGGAAGCATGAAACACTTCACGAAACCAGCTTCAATATACCATATGTCTGCATCACATAATTTGATGGCTGCATGAGTGAACCCACTGGTTAACATGCATGTAACAGTGTTCATGATGTTTGCCATGCATTATCCACTTTATCTACAGGTCAACCCTATATTGAGACTTAAGCTGATGTTGCGTTTAGAGAAATTATGGCCGAGAGCCAGCTTTTGAGAATACAGAATGAGCTCAACAGATTAAACGCCAGAACAAGTCGTTGAGGATTTTAGATCGAAAATCTTCAAAGCCCAGTTCCTTTAGTGGTGTTAATATTCTGCTGAAAGTTGTTGATTGTTACTTTCATATGGTGCCCAATCATTGCGGTAACAACTTCACTTGAAGTACATAGCAAGGCCGTACTCGACGTAAGCTGGTGGCTGTTTTCTGCATTTTCTAAAGCTGGTTTCAAGTTCAGTTGAGATTTTGAAATTTTGCATTGTTTATTAGGTGCTGTGTCCTGTTTTCTTTCACTACAGCTTCTTAGTTAAACATCTGAATAGTGAACACAACTTGACTATTCTTGATTTTCTACACGCCCTTGCCGCAAAACAATTTTACTTCAAAACTGCTTGTACCTGACTGAGAGAATCACTTGAAGCAGTGATAGCCACCAATAACACGCAAAAGATGATTATGAAACTTGTATAATTGTTCTTTGATCTACAGGGTGTTCTAACTATCGTGTACCAAGATTTAGAAATATGTAAATGCGATGCAACTAGACAGAACGAAGGTAATGTTGTTTGCCGTCGCTTGGAGATACTCAGATTATTTTTCGCATTCTGCCTAATTACATAATAATTCTTAATTCTCAAATAATTAAATGAAAAATGTCATTGAAAAATTGTCCAGCAATATGAAAGCCTCCCGATACCCTTTTCTGTTACTCATTGTGTGCTACCTAAAAGTGTTTTTCCAAGAAAGAATCCTGCGAATACACGTAAAGTGCCTTGAGTGGCCAGTCACGTGGCTATTTTGTGTTGCAAAGCCACGAATACAACTTAAGTTGGTTCTTTTAAGAAAAAGACTCAGCTGAGAAAAGTATCCTTATTTATGCAGCCTGTGGAGACAAGGTTTCTTAGACATGGCCATGGCCTACAAGGAAGATGCCGAGGCCACAGCAGTTGACTGCAGAAGCCAAGACCACAGGCAGTTCCTCCAGTGACTGTGAAGAGGTCCCCTGGGGCATAAGTCTAATTTGACACCACCACCTTTCTCCTGCAGCTTTTCTGGTAGGTCAAAGAGGTGGGTCAAGGTGGGTCAAAGATCGCGAAGGGAAAAAGAATCAAGAGCTACAAACATAGAACTTGCTCAAGCTCAATGCATTTTAAGTGCGAGATTTTTCCCTTATTATTTATCAGAAAACGGGAAATAAGTATATTGTATGGTCTTCATACGGACACCTCTTTCCCGCAGATAATTAGCAGTAAGGAAAAGCAGCTTAAGACTTGAATATTGGCCAGGATGATTTAGCATAGAAATGATAAACATTATGAACGTTTCTGGTGAAGGTAGTTGTAGTAGAGTGAATAATCAAAGAGTTTATACATAGATTAAAGACATTTCATTCCACTGCCAGAATTCTAAATCATCATAAAAAACTCTTCTGTTTGATAGTGTATGCGCATCGAGAGACAGTGCTTCTTGATGCTTGCTTCTTGCTGACATCATTCTTATGCTGCATAATTCTCCTGTTTAAATTCCCCTATTTCTCCAGTACAAGCAAATTTACATTTATCATAAGAAACCTTGTAGATGATTTCCAGAAACTTGCTGATGAGATTAGAGGGCGACATGCACCCCAGGTTTAGGTATGCATTCAGGAGCCTCTTATCTTGCAAATGTTAGAAATACTCCTGCTAAGCAAGTTTGTGGTGTCATATATAAGGTTATTTGGAATGCGAATTTGCCTTAATTTGGAAAACAGTCAATATAAAACATGTCAAGTGATATCGCTGACAATGCACCCACTTTCCAACTGAAATAAATACAAATAAATATAGCACCAAATGCAAGAATCGTTGGCTTGATGCCATTCTTTCAGTGAAATAAAATCTGTCTTGCGTTGTGAATCTGGAATCCCTTGTAATTCAGACTACTAAATACCTCATGAGGGTTGTGACGCCAAATATACATGTTGAACTTATTCCTCCTTTTTTTTACTTTAAGACCCAATAATGCTTAAACAGCGCTGAGAGAACTGAGATTACAGTACTTGATACTTTATATTGTTCCAGAAATCAGTTTCTCTGCCGATCGCAGCATCCGACACTAACAATTTTTGAGAGCAAACTGGCAGTAAACTGGCAGCAGCTTGCAGTGCTTGTGCAACAACAATTGTAACTGCCACATTGTATGTAACTGCTAGTACACAGGCAGCGGCAACAGCAATGGTTACGGTACACTAGTTTCTTCTACTATGGAGTATGCATTCTCCACCAGAAAATTGTTTTTTTCCTCTTCCTCCTCTACCACATTTGAATGTGAAATGGGGTGTAATTTGTAGGGTATACTCTTGCATAAACCCTATGAGCATTTTTTTTTGTCTGTGCCACAGATCATTGTTGCTACGACTGTAAAAGCAGGGGGCCTGTTTACATCACCTGTAGAGAACAGTCTGTGAATCTTTACCGAACAGAAGCATGATGAATAATCGAATAATTTTGAGTAATTCTCAACAAATTTAGCACGCTTTGCCTTCCACTGCGGTGTTTTTCAAACTCTAATGTTGACACAAGCTTTGACTGCAGGATGTCATTTTGTGCGAAAGATTGCACTTGTGCGCATAACACCTCATTGGCAACATTCTGCTGCGCAGAATGTTGCCACGCAGAATGAGCTTTCGTATGCATTGGCCACTATCTCACAGACCAGCTGCTCCTTTGTTAGCTGGAATGTAGCATTAATGTAAAGCACATTTGATGTTCTAACGAAAAGAATTGTGCCCTCATATGCCCTAATTCTCCTCACTCGATGCCTAGTGTTATAATAGCATGGTTGACACCATGAGGATCAGTGTGGTGCAAAATTGTGTGTATGGTGGGGTGGGGGGTGTACAATAACCTCAGCAACTTCTCCGGATCACTTGAATCAGTATTGTGGAATGCTGCTTGTTTTTTCACTCACTGTTACCAAGCTTCACTTTGGTTACGCCAACAAGTATAATGTAGTTCGCTAGCGCTCCTGCCAATATGTATAACGTGTAGGCATCTGTGTTGAAAAAAAGACCAGCTAATGGTTTGCCAGGAACTAAGGTCCATTTCAGCCATTAAATTTTGAGCTTACACCAGTGGAAATTACTGGTGAATTAAAGCTCACCCAGGGGAACTGCCCTTAATATTTTCTTTCATTATAATAAGGCTGAAGCTTTGAACAGCATTTGAAATTAGACTTGTTTAAAAAATGACTCATTTCCTTGTTCAAGTAAGACAAAGGTTCCACAGGAATACAGAAACTTGGAGCCGTCAACAGCAGCATGAATATAAACAGCGCTCAACATTTCGCAACTTGCACCTGGTTATCATATTGCCCATCCCATTTTTTTCCACAGGCTGTTCTTTACTGTTTTATGTCATACCCAGTTTAAGTTGAATGTCCATATTTTTCAATATTTGGTCAATATATTTTTTCTTCATTGGCTCTCAACAAAATGCGTATTCATAATGTGCCTTCATTTACCATTTTCACTGATCTTAACCAGATGCATCTTGATAGAAACTTTATTTTTCTTAATTCTTCATTGCCTTTTTCCAAATGTGCAAACTGTCTATCTTATTACCTATTTTGACTTCTGGAAAGATTGAGTCTGCTCGAGTAATGACTGCTTACATGTGTACACCGTTTTCTGTTTTCGTCACACCTACTCTTTGCAAGAACTGATAGTAGAGCTCATACCCACTCCATCACAATCACCACTGCTATGCGGACCCTTCCTGCTTTTATTTTAACACTTTGGCTTCCCTTGACCTATTATATGCATCAGCTTCTTCTCCCTCAATGAGGCTAGGGGGAAGTGAGCTATGCACAAAAAAACACTGCCAAGGAAAACATTTGCTACCCTGATGACAAGCACCTATGTCGAAATGTCGGCTACAGTAACATCCCTTGTTCCAACAATGTTGGTCTATGTACATGTTTTCTAACACAGAAGTTGCTGCTCTGTTGTGTTCTATGATTATCTTTTTTTGTCGCTTTCTTTAGATGGAAATTCACGAATACTATTTGTTTCTCCTAATAGCAGGAAGTTTATCCTTGCAAGGCGTTTGGCATCAAGAACAACCTTTACCAGGACAAAGTGCAAGACAAGTGATTGAAGAAAATAAAGTTGCTTCTGTGATCTAATAACTTGAGGACTAAAATTTTGCACCTCTTTGTATATATGCTATGCAATGCATTCATATCACAAAGTGCAAAGTGTTTTATCTCTGCAGCCATGTCAGTGTGTTGGCGCGACAATTTTCTCAGTGGTGACCTGCTGCTTCGGCTATGAGCTCCTTCATCTATGATCTCCTTCATGACATTTGCATTAAAGGAGATGTACTATCGTGGACAAAAGTACCCTGGAAGTGCGAGCGTCGACTGAATTACATCTTTGTGTTCATGACCACTGGAAACAGTTGGTCACGTATGCACATTCCAAACGCAGATGCTAGCACGGCTGATCTCAGCAAATAGAGCACCAATAAAATTCCGTCGGCTCTCGCGCGTCCTGGGCAATTTTGTCCCCGATGGTACATTCTCCCAACAATAGATATGATCTGCAAGACGAAATACGGGAAGCACCGGTACTTTAACGGATATAGTACAGATTGTGCATGCAGAGTCTTTCGATTTCTGAATACGGGAAGCACCTGTATTTTAACGGTTGTAGTACAGATTCAGCATACAGTGTGTTCCGTTTTCTGAATACGGGAAGCACCTGTATTTTAACGGTTATAGTACAGATTCAGCACACAGTCTTCCATTTTCAAAATACAGAAGCACTCGTATCTTGTATTACTGTATCTCTGTTACAGCTGTCCGTTCTACGGAAATGACCGTTCTTTATTTACGGAAGAACGTTTGGTCATACATTACCAGCAGATTGTCTGTAAACTAAGGCGATTTTTTACAGTGCAATTAATCTATACGGTTAACATTACAATGAATGCAAATTTTCCCCTAAGGGGATCATCTTCAGGAGTCAAGTCCAACAAAGAATCCTGTATTGTGTCATTGCAAGCAGCATTTCAAGGAGCGCGCGCGCGCGTGCGCGTGTGTGTGTGTGTGTGTGTGTGTGTGTGTGCGTGTGCGTGTGCGTGTGCGTGTGCGTGCGCGTGCGTGTGTGTGTGTGTGTGTGTGTGTGTGTGTGTGTGTGTGTGTGTGTGTGTGTGTGTGTGTGTGTGCGTGCGTGAGCGCGTGCGCGTGTGTTAGCCGTGCACCTAATTCATGATGCACGGGATCCTGCACGTCTGCCCCCATCGCAATAAGTATCCAACCCGCGACCTCGTTCTCAGCAGCGCCATGCCATTGCTACCGCGCAACCACGGCAGCTAACGCCATGAGTAAATATTTATATCTGCGACAGCAAAAATTTCCGGCAGTACCTATATCCCTTCAAGCGTCGACGTTAATACGACCAGCATTGAAACAACATAGTTCGACATACCGTATTGCCGCAGCCGAAACGCGTCATGTATCAGGCGAGTGTGTAACAGGATGGCGTTTACTTCCTCTTCGTGCTTCTGCTTCTACTTGCACCAATGATCAGTTCGACCAGTGACAACTTAGCAGCTGAGCATAATCCCGCAGATAACCTTTGGGGCACAGCAGACAAACGTGATGATGTGCAATTCTAATCGCATTATCGTCGAGAGTCATCATCTTTCTCTTCCACCACCCATTGCGGCTTCTGCACGCAAGTAGCAGCGGTCCGAATTGGCGTCGAAGAAGTTCATCGAAGTTCATCGAAGAGCTGCCGCTACCCTGTAGTACATACACATAGCCAGTTACACATGGCCAGTGACACTTGGCCACTGACACATAGGCATTGAGACATAGCCAGTGACCCAGGTCGGTCCTGCAGTAGGTTTCAAACCCAGTGTCTCCAGCACCACAGCCCTATGCTCTACCCTTCAGGCCATTAGCTACCCAGCGAGCCCAGTTGGCGGAAAATCAATTGGGGAGCGGACCAACAGATGGGCACATCGCTAACTGGGTGAAATTACTAAAGAATGCGAATCCTGTTAACACGGCTGTCTGAAAATGGGTGCTAGGAAGCGCTGACGGTGAAGAGTTGTGTTGCGAAAAAAATATCCACATTCCTATTTGAGAAAGCTAGGGGCATTCGTTGTAAAAGCAGGAACCGAAGAGGCTGTTTTCTTCGAACCAAAGCAACCCATTGTGGCAGTAAAATACGCGCAAACTGGCTTCCGGCAAGCTATTGTGTCATGCGCTTAAGCATGGGGCAGCATAGGAATTCTGCACCGAAAAGAAACAGAACACTGCAGTCAACAAACTGTACGGAGTGATTTATGTCGCGCTCTCCGAATGATACGAACTATGGCAGTTGCCTTTTATAGTTTTTATTCGTAGTGCCGTCGTCATGGATACTACGGCTGGAGGGTGCCTCTTTGTACACCTGTATACGCTTTTCACTTTCGGCCAGCATGTAGCGAGCCATACGGTAAGCTACGCGAAGAAAACAAATTAAAATAGGAGCTTTACACGGTTATATTTGGAAGCTCGTCAGCATCGCGCCAAAACATTTATTTCCTTAAACCTCCCTAGGTTAATTTCGTGCCATCTGCTATTTTTATGCTGGCTCCTATTTCGCGCGTATTTGTTTGTTTTTCAAATGAGGTCTGTAGCTCCTTTTCTTCCGAAGCGTTTGCTTTGTACTGCAAAATTTATGACTCCTTTGTAAATGACCAAAAGATATCGGTGTGCATGCTTTGCACCTACCATAACTATATCCACACTTCCTTGCTCTGCTATCACCGTTCCGTGGTCATGCTCTGCTTAGCAGGTTGGTACACAGTCGTTCAGGCATACTTCCCAGCTTTTCTCTTCTAATAAATCTTATTTTCCCCCTTATCGTCCATTCTTTTTTTATTAACCTCCTTTTTATCTGCCTCACAAATCTCTTGCTCTTTCTTCTCGCACCCTTGATAGTTGTCATTCTCTACAGAGCAGAACGCAGTCCAGCCTAGGCGAAAGGTGGATTCTCATGTTGCACCACTCCCTCGCCCATGGTCCAAATTTCTCTTTCTGGCTCTTTCTTCCAAACTTTTCTTCATATTGTTTGCGAGTGGCTGGCTGCTCAATTTACTAATAGGAAAGCAGTGTCGTCGTTAAAAAGAGTGACGCAAGAAGCCGACATCAGTGGGGCAAGCTCGGATCCTTGTTTAACAGGCTCGGGAACGAACTTTTCGTTTGAGCCTAGCAAGCGCAAATTTTACACCATCGTGATAAGCGAGGCTGTAAGGCAGGGTGCCTTGGGAAATCCAGGATGCTGTCAGACAGTATTCTTGGCGGTTTTTTACTTACTCGCAGTAGGGCACCACAGCAGCCTCGTGGTTAACGAGCGCTGTCGGCATCGCTCGGTAAATCTAGAGTAATTGTACCTTCGTGGTTTCCTGCCGAGGAGGTAATAAAAGCCGATCCTACTTGTTTGTGTTAGCCGCGATGGCATTTAGACGACAAGGCCACCGGTCTCAAGGTCAAGGGCAAGATATATGGCTACGAAACCGTATAAATGTTTTAAAGCTGGAAAAACAGAGAGGGTGGTTCTTAAGTCGCCGAGCGTAGAAACGTCGATCCCTGGGCACCAAATTTTATGCTGTACCATCATGCTGAATTGCGACTACAAAACGTAAACGGTAGGACAAAAAAAAATAAAAACAAGCGACAGAATGCTTATACAACTATTTGTCTTGCGTCATCTGATGTTGGCTAAGCTGGGTTCATTATGATGTCGCTTTAACGCAGAGGCAAGCGATTACGCGAACACTTCAAATTAAGTAAAAAACGGGTAGAGTATAACGATAGAAGTTACGCTTAGGGGCCACACAATATTCGTAAAGTTAGTTTACTTGTAGCGTAGTTGTCAAAACGGTATGTAATTACCAAAAATTTACTAAATTCTTAGCTTTTATATAGGAGCTTGAGCGTACTTGTAGTCTCAAAACTGGTGCTGGTGATGATTAATTTGTTAAAAACCATGAGACCTGAGACCTGTAGATCCCACTTCTCAAACTTGTGACTAATGACATCGGCACACTATGTGGCTTTGTTCTGCAGTGCCTGAACAAATGATGCCTGAAAGCAGCGCTGTATATGCAATGGGTTTTCGAGAACAGTTGTCCCAAGGTTAGACTTAGTCTCGGAATTGCTATACTACATGGACAGGCCATAAATTACTACTGGACAGGCCATAATACTACATGGACACGCCTGTACTACATTTATTACCCAAACAGTTATTGAGTGCATATTTATACAATTGTATTTAACTACCACAAATCTCTACCACACCCTGTTTAAAAAATAATTTGCGTTCTCCATTGAAACAGCTGCTATTAAGACAACGTTCCGTCAACTTTTTACATGCACGAGCAGGATAGACGCTCACCGCGCAAGAAAAACGACAGGCAGTGCTTCAATTTGCGGGCCCAAACCTGTTCCAGACATTGTGGAACAACGTATGCCAAGCAAAAAAGTGCCTTCTGCATATGAATCAACCTCCCCATTCTGCTCACGACACCACAGAGCACTAGAACGCTTGTTGGCCTTTCATAAGTGCAACGCCAACTCTGCTGGCGCTTGCCCCGTCGCCAACGCATGTGATATCGCTGTGCTCTTACACCTCTCTCGTCCCCTTTGTCTCAATCACTCTCTTCCACAACCTCACCAAGTACGGCGAACCTTCTCTCCTTTTCTTCTCTCTCTTTCCATAATGCGAAATGAGTCATTGTCGCTGATGTGTTTAAAGAAGTCTGGTAGCGTTTGCAGCGTCACAAGGGGAATAATGCAGGTGGTGTTACGATCGGCCTGAAGGGCACTGCTCGGCAAACCTATCTCAGCCCCCTGCACTTGTTTCGATCGACCCGCGGGGGTGGCGTCCTTCAGAGAACCGGCGACGCCGACAACGTTAACCGACCATGCACTTCCTTCGGAGATCTGGAGACGACGGCAAGGTTAATTAACCATGCGCCTCCTCGTACAGCCCAGCGGCGTCGGCCAGGCTAGCCGTTCGGTGGACTGAGTATTGTTGGTTGAATCGCCGTCGCCTTCATGGTCTATCTGCAGCATGAGAGCTACTCGGAAAAGGGTGTTTTGCGGTGCGTTTTCTTCGGGACCCAGGATTCGTCACAGTCTGCTGACACTCGGAGGAAAGAGGAGAGGAAAGACAGGGAGGTTAGCCAGTGTAAGTACCGGCTGGCTACGCTGTGCTGGGGAAAGGGGTAAAGGGAATAAAAGGAGAAAGAAGAAGAAGAGGGGAAAATGGAAACCAGAAAATTCCCACAGTAACGCGAAACTACGCGCTACAACATTCAAAGGCAGTCGCAGAATTCGCATGTCCTTAAGAACTTCAGCAAAGCCCTTAAAGGCCTTGAGTGCCGAAGCCCGTCTGGACCAGTGTCCTAGAGCTTTTTTCTCTGTAAAGGGGCGATTGGTCCAGTTTTTCGAGCGTGATCACGAGCACTTTTCTTGGCACTTTCGACTGGGGTCAAGCGTGACAATCTGGCTACGACGACCCGCTCAACTCGATGGGTTCTGGGAATCCAAAGTGCGTACGTGTGTATGTGAGCCCTCTCCCTCAAAGGCGGGTCGACTACGCCTCCAACGAGTGTGGACGGTCCGATTGGACGAAGGTTGGACAGCAGTTTTCCCTCACCTAGGGATGTAGGAAGGACGGAGTGTTTTTCAGCAGCAATTTGTCGGCTGCTAAGGGTGCTTGGAGTTTAGAGCTCGTGTGCTGTGTGCGTCGTCTTGCGTGCTCTATTTGGGAGTCATGCTAGACTGTTGAAATGTATCTCATGTTTTAATGTAAATATTGCAATTAAATCCTGTACTCCTAGTTCTCGATGAGAGCACGTTCCTCCCTACAACCACGTCCCAAGCGTGGGTGAGTTGGACGACGGCATGGGCCAGCTACCATCAATTTAATGCCCGACCCAAAGCCGTACAACTGGTAGCCAGCGGTGGGGAGCTCCTCCCTTCAGCTACGTCTAAAATCTTATAGTGGTGTAATCATGACTCACGTTCAAACTTTACTTTTCCAAGATGAAGCAAACACACAAGCAAAGAACACCATGGTCAGGCAGCTAGAGAGAGAGAGCAGCAAGGAAATGCGGGGAGGCTAGCTATACAGAAGTTCAACAGCGTGCAGAGAGTTAGCCTGAATGCAGGGGCCCAATAAACCCTGTCGTTATCTGCTCGGGTCTCTCGGGTGT
Source organism: Dermacentor andersoni (assembly GCF_023375885.2). Taxonomy (NCBI): domain Eukaryota; kingdom Metazoa; phylum Arthropoda; class Arachnida; order Ixodida; family Ixodidae; genus Dermacentor; species Dermacentor andersoni. The sequence continues at coordinate 122,046,465 of NC_092818.1, read as the reverse complement.
TACGCTGAACGAGCACTGAAGCGACGTTATGCTCCCTCTCCAATGACGTGTACAGTTTGAACACATTTGAGCTAAGTTGGTGAGGGTAACCTCCTTGACTTCCTCACTTGCATGACGTCATCTAATGCGCCACTGACAGTGTACTGTAACCCACCAACCAATTCCCGCAGGCATTATGCGGGTCGCGGTAGTTTCTCTCGGACTGACATCAGTGAGGTCTAGACAGCCACACAGACAGCCAAGGCAGGCATCAAGCGTACACAAAAAGAAATGCTCACTATAGGGCCTTTTTGTGTGTGTGTGCATGCGTGCGTGCGTGCGTGCGTCTGTGTCTGTGTCTGTGTGCGTGTGCGTGTGTGTGTGTGTGCGCGCGCGCGCGCGTGTGTATGTGTGTGTGTGTGTGTGTGTGTGTGTGTGTGTGTGTGTGTGTGTGTGTGTGTGTGTGTGTGGTGCGTGTGTGTGCGTGTGCGTGTGCGTGTGTGTGTGTGTGTGTGTGTGTGTGTGTGTGTGTGTGTGTGTGTGTGTGTGTGTGTGTGTGTGTGTGTGTGTGTGTGTGTGTGTGCGCGCGCGCGCGCGCGCGTTTTCTTTTCATCATTCCATTGAGTCGTCATCTTTGCAACGCAACGACAAGCCTTCAGAGGGAATATCATTAGCGGTTTTAAAAAGAAGGAGTTAAAATTGGTTCGAACTTCAGTGAGCTTATAGCACAGGAAAATGTGAAGAAAGCACTGAGAGAAGAGTAGGGGAAGGTGGAAGGTCGACACGCAAGGAAATAACACCATCTGACGTGTTCGCTTTCTTTTTTTTTTCATTGCTCAACCTCCTGCCAGGCAGTTGAAAGCTCATTTTGTCTGGTCTATTGGGTCTGTGCGACATAGAGTGCGCTACACTGTTAAAGCGAGCATCCCAGCACTAGCTGCAAGTGCCAGCTGAAACTATTTCAAGGCACTGCTCAGAAACGTTGAAAGGTGCCACCCTAGCGCCAGTGACCACAAGTCATCTGCTGCAACGCCGTGTGATTGTGCGCTTGCGACAGGAAGACTTTTACACGTGTTATACGTTCATGAGTGTTCCTTTTAACAGCGGGCTGCAGTGTACCTGCGCCCCGAGTGTCACAGGCCTTGTACTTCTTTAGACACAACGGAGAGAGAGCGAGAACTAAAGAACAGGGAAGCTGCGGAAGAATTAGAGACAGAGGGCAGAGAAAAAGCGAAATACAGAGCGAGTGAGAACTGAGTACTGCGCGCGTACCAGTAGCATGCACAGCAGGATTAAAATCGGTCACTGAAGCCGGTGCAGTTTAAGCGCTGAATAGCGCACGAATAGCTTTCGGCGCCTGCGACTGGCGTTAATAGGTCCAATTATTTTGGTTTCGGAAGATACTAGCCGGTTTACTGCGATATGTAGCGAGATACGCTGAACGTCTTATTGAATGCAAGGGCCCAACAGGTGTTCGACGGTTTCTTCAGGTCCAGAGGAGTCACAAACAAATATGCTAATATTGGTCTAACATTTATTTACCACATTTAGTTTAGAAGAGATGTTTCGTGTACAGGTCAACGCACATATTAACGTATACATAGGCCACTTGCATAAGATATCATGTGCACAAGGCCACATACGCAAAGTTAATCAACGCAAGGTCATCCACTTGGTCACCCGCCCATACAACATAGGACCCGATCAAAGCACAAGCAGAGAAAGGAACCTGTCGCAATGGGTGTCGAACATCGATAATCGTTTGCACGTGGCTTGCTAAACGAGCTGCCTAACTGTGCGCTTCCTGGATGCCAGGAGAGCCCTGGAAGGTCATGCACCCTGGGAAGCAAAATGCTAAGCAACAATTCCTCGGGAGTCGGGGCTATTCACATGTATGTCTTATCTCCTTAAGCTCGATGGCAAATATATTTCCTCGCCGCTTCCGCTTATGCCAGTACTTGCGCAGGCAGTAAGCACAAAACCAATAGACGCTGTCTGCAGCAAAGGGCGAATCAATCGAACCAAGTGGCTGGTCAGCCGTGGAAGCATCGACGACGCGCTGCGCATGAAAACCGCAGTAAACCGGTCACCGCGCGCACCGCTGCAGATGGCTGCAGTTTGCCACCTATAAGAAAAGGAGGAGAAGGTAAGTGAGCTCTCGTCAGAGCCCCAGCCTCTCTCGCCCAGAGGTACTCCGTTGCGGATGCGGACATCCGCACAGTCGGTATACGTGACGAGCTTCCCGGACTATCTGCGTTTGATCAGCGCTAAACGGCTCCCGCTACCTTATTCGTAGTCGGCGTTCAACGCCGCGAACTACAGGTGTTATCCGTACTACCGAACCTTGAGAAGATGCACACTACGCAGGCATAACACGCGGGAATGCTAACATTTTTCTCAATTAAGCAATGTCCTAAGAATAAACAGTCTGCTGCGATAAAATAAATTTTGAAAGCACAACCAAACTGAATCGCAAAATCTATCAAAAAAAGGACCTAAATAATTATTACGAAATGCTTACCTACTGGCAACGATATCGTGCGATAGTAACAATTGCAGTCCTAGGCGACCCTACAGTCATCTTCGTATATGTTCAGTGGTCTTAGTCAGTAAAGTTGGTCTTAACAACCGCATATGCTAATGTGTACGCAATCGCAAGCTTTACACTCAGTGTAATGTTCAATGTTATTTCAATATTATTCAGAAGGAGGGTTCGCCAAACAAGGCGCTTATCTCGTGGCTGTCCTTTCGAAGCAACGCACTCAGATTATGGACGCCGTGATTTTTAGCTTACGGTTTCCGGAACGACGACGTCGTCGAAACAAATGCGTCCAGCTACCAAAAGATGCACCCTGCTTCACCCTCAGTGGCTCTCTTTGCACCCGCCTCAACTTTTTCACCCTCTATCTGGCAACCTTATTTCCTTTCTGGCTTTTAGTTCCATAAAAGCTCGAACCAAGATCTAAACGACAACTCACATTTTTTTTTATTTATATTGCACGCCTGTTCTGGTCACCTGATACACTGGTGCCATACGTTCGGAAACGCCATTCAATATCGCGCGGGTGCATCGCTGAACAAAAAGAAAGGATTAGGGAATACGAGAGCAACGTAAGAAATGAAATTAACGTACGTCTCTCACTAACCATGTTACAGCTTTCACATTTTTAACAGCCACTAAACAAAAACTATAAACAGTGCATCTCCTAATACTGGCGTATTAAGATGCATCAACTGCTGCTGTCTTGTGCTTTTTCATTTCTTTTTTTTTTCTATGTTCAGCTCGCCCTTGCCTTTCGCGTCAGATCCTTCCGATCTTCGTTAGGACCACATTAGTATAAAGCGACAAATTCTTAATACTTAAGATTGCCGGTTGAATCCCTGCCGCGGCAGCCGAAATTTTATGCGGGGAAAAATGCAAGAACGCTCCTATGCTTATGTTCAGGTGCACCTTAAAGAATTCTAGCAGGTCAAAATCAATACGGGGTGCATGTAGAACTCCAGAATTAATTTAATTTATTTATCAATATGTCCTATGTGTGCATTTTATCACTTTACTATGCAGCCATTTCAAACAAAAGTCATAACTCGTCAATACGACCTTTTTCATGAAATAGGAGAATTGAGAAATGTGCCTTTGTCAAGCGGAACCACACATGCGCGGTATGACATCAAGCAATCGACGGCAGTAGGCTCGATCGGGGAAAATATGAATGTCCTTGGTTCGAGATCTAACCTCGCATATGAATGACATATCGACAGGAGAGCACCATGCAAAGAAATTGTGTGCTTAGTTTAAGAAACTGCTTAAAAATCATAGAAAATAAATGACGCAAGATGAGATACTGTGCTTATTTGCCGTATAAACTCGCCTGTCACACCGCCACTCAGTACGAGCGTCCTGAGTTATGCGACTGTAGTACCGTATCACTTCTAGGCGAATCAGCATAGGGACACACCAGTTGTGTTCGGCACCTGAATGAAATTAAGGTTTAGCCAATCAAAGAATAGAGGAAGAGGTCATCGAAGCTAGCAACCAAGTATAAGGTAATTACAAGTCGAAGTAGGCAACCTTGAGTCCTCGAAAAAAAGTGAGAGAAATGGAAACAATAAAGGGGATACAAAGGATGGCAGGACTTTCGGACTTTCAGACTGACTCCAACCAAATAACTGAATTTCATTAGCCCGAGGTTTCGGAGCCCATTCGGCTCCTTCTTCAGAGGTTGTTCTTCGGGGGGGGGGGGGGGGGGGGGGGGGGGTTGGTGTGCAGCTTTTAAAGGGTGTTTTGTAAAGAAAAGGAGGGGAGAGTACGGAAGGTGGAGAGACACTTCACCAACGAGAAGGAGGGGGGGGGACAAAAGGGTGAGACAGCTGCCATGGTGCTGGGTGGCTGGGATGACCGGTGCTGGGGGAGCTTGACCCGCGAGAGTGCCGCTGATGGGAGATGGGCGGGTGGGGGGGGGGAGGAGGTTATGAGGCAGCGCCGATGTCTTGGTGATGGTGAACTCTGGCTGGGCGTCCTTTTCTTCGTTTCGTCATGTCGCCAAGGCACCGAGGGTAGGTTGCCCTTCACGTGGTTTATGTTAGCCCCGTATTCGGAATGTGCCATGACTCCAGTAGTACTCTTTTTCGCGAGTTCGTCTCTGTCTGGAGGATTTGGGTTTCCTGGAAAGCAATTTTTGTAGTCGGCGTCTTCAGAGTGTTGGGCGACGGTGCTGCGTATACGGTTGAATTTTCTAACGTCCGTTCTCGTGTTGTTTGATACTTTCCTTTAGATTTTTGGTTTCCCCATGTACGACGCCGGACAGTCGGCACAGCTGTATTTGTAGACGACACCTTGAGCTTTTTCTCTTGGTGGACGATCTTTTGGATTATGGAGTAGGATATTAAAAGTGTTTATCGGTTTGTGCTCCACTTTGAGGCCTTATTTCTTTAACATTCGGCTGAGTGCTTCGCCGGTACCTCTGACGTACGGGATGGACACTCGTTTCTGGGTTTGGGGAGAAGTCAATGACTGAAGGCCCCGTAGTTTGTTTCTTCTTTTTTGTTGTCGGGTTGTTTTCCAATGAAGTCATCTGTGTAGCCATTCCTTTTAAGTTCGTTGATAACCGTTTTATTTTCTTTCTTTTGATCCGATTCCGATGAGCGATGAGTTTCGGCTCTTTTGAATAAAGAATTTACAACAGACGTCTTGTGGCTTGCCGGAGGGTCGGATTGGAAGTGAAGGTAGCGGCCCATGTGGGTTGGTTTTCGGTAGACTGAAAATTTTAGAATGCCGTCTGTTCGTGTAACTTTTATATCTAAGAATGGGAGCGATCCATTGTGTTCGCACTTATATGTGAACTGTATATCCGGGTCTATAGAGTTTAAGTGTATCTGCAGGCTTTCGACTTGCCCCGTTTTCACGATGCGAAGCAATCATCCACGTCCCTGAGGAAGACTATTGGTCTCGAGGAAAAAGTACTTAGAGCTCTCTCCTCCGTATTCTCCATAGTCAAGTTAGCCTTGGCCACGGAAATTGATGCATCCATACATATTAGAAACGTTTACATACTAAAAGACTAGCAGACTAGCACGGTTACAGACTAGCAACGTTAAATCAGGGGAGTGCATTTGTAGGATAACACAAATGGCAGTGCCTCGTTTTATGGGGCCTGTGCTTCCAAAAGATACAGGAGCCAACTTTGGCAACAATGTTAGACCTTTGTTCACAACATAGAAAACAATCCGGAGATGACTCTTCGTATCGCAATGGGATACCAAGATATATCTATTGAGCCAGGACTGCAGGGAACATCCACCTTCCAGATGGGCTCGGATTCAAAATTGATGGCAATATTAACTGGTAAAAAGCGTGGTTTAAGGAGCGGGAGACGATCAGAGATTTAGTTGAACACAGTTTTGCTCGAAGGTGAAGCATTCAAAGCGATGGCAAGGTTTAGCGTCGAGCTGAAGCAATCCGAGAAAGCTGACGCGATGAAGAGCAGCGCCAACGGCGTCACAGGCGTCACATCTCGATGCCGCACGAGATGAAACCGAAGGAAAACCATCGACGTTCGCCAGCATCTAAATAAAGGATTATATAAATTACATTGACGTTTAGCAGAGACCAGTGTATGCAATGCCGGTGCGGTTGAGCCCACTGAGCGTAGCGCAAGGGTGCGCCCACCACGCAGCTTTAGCAGTGCGTTTCTGGACACCTTCGAAGCCCCCACGCGTGAGCGACGCATGCACGCCTATACCTTCACAGCATGACAGTGCCAACGGAGGCGTCGACGGCGACGGCAGAAAGGCTCCTCGGGAGTCCGTATAAGTGTTGTGGTAGTAAGAGTACGGATGAACCAAACAGTTGGCTATACGGTCAACAGTTGTTATGACATTCTTCGATGCGACATGGTTCGAAAACATGGCAGCTTGTCTTAATGTCATTCGCATTGTTGGAGAACTTCAGCCACTTTGCGGTATGGGACGGGTTTGTATCTCGCCTCCTCCAAACCATCCGTCAGAGCGAACGCTAGCCTATTTACGCCACTGTTCGATAAACAACAGCAATCATTTGACTTCATGGAGTGTTCCCTAGAATCGCGCACTCGTCACACGAAGTCCTCAAACACACCAGCCCGTTTTTAAGCGCTGCGCCGCCCCCGAATGCCCGCTGGCAACGCGCTAATAATTCACAGCTTTAGCACGCACCGGCGTGCCGCTCATCTCGAAGGCCACGCGCAAACTTCGCGGCGAGGCATTAGATGGCGCAGACTGTGCAGACAAAAGCGCGAGAGAGGAGCCCGGCGTACAGTAAAAGGCTCATACATTGCGGGATTCGACAGTCGCAGTGCAATCTGCCGCGAAGTTACTTGAATGCTTATCACATCGTGAGATGCCTTCTGTCAATTTTTTTTCCGTCGGGAAAATATGAAACAATGCCGATATAAAGAATTAATATTACCTCAAATGCGCGTAACATGTGGTCTCTAAGCATCACAGTTGAAATGCTTCCAAAATAGTGCACTACTTTATAGCTTTTGAAGATTTGTGCAGCTACATAAAGAATGCAAATATACAGAGGGAACACTTCAGCAGCGACGTGCAATTAACCAAATGACTGGAATGTAGCAGGAGTTTCTCGCGGAATGCGCTGGCGCATAGAGAAGCGGTGTTTGTCGCGCACTATGGGACTAACGAATTGCGCGGCTCCTTCTCTTCGTTGTGTAAATGGAAGAGAACCCAATTAAAAACGGCATAGAACGACACACGATATCAAAGGAATTCTCCTTGCAGCCGTAAACAACTCGATCGTTCTGTCTCAAGTAGCAAGCGACAACTAAAGTGCTGCATAAAACAGAAGGACGCCGCTCAAGCGAAATAAAGGGGGCAAGGAAGATGGGAGGGGGAGGGTGTAAGCAGAAAGAAGACAAATGCAAACCGACCCTGCTTCAACTGCTCGAGAAAACTTTAAACTGAATCATTAATGACAGCCTCGCGAAGGCGCGATTTTGCCCGCGCTTGCCATTCTAAGTGGCAGTTCAGATTTTAGGGACGCTCTTCCATCTTTGTCTAACAAGCCTGACTTTGGAATTCACGGTGGCCGCTTGTGTGCGAGCCTCTTTTACTAAATTTAGCTTGAGGAATATTTCGTCTTATTTATCCGCTGTTGCCCAATTTCGCCGGTGATTAAACGTTCTAAACGTACCTGGGTGGAGGAAAGGTGTCATTCTAATAAGTTTGTGAATTAATCAGTCTCTTGATTCCTCTGATTTACGGTTCTTTATCGCTCGCTATTTTTAATCACCACTAACATTAATATCTCAGAACAACCCGGTCGTAAAGCGCAGCAAAATAGACATTTCTCAGCACGACTGGCAGCTCGAGGGACTTTGCGTGTATTCGCGGGCTCCTTTCACGCTCGGAAAAACACTTTGATGTAGCATGTATCGAGCAGCAGAAAGCTGCACTGGGAGCTCTTCCATGTTGCTCTACAATTTTCTCATTGACACTTTTAATCTAATTATAATATTCTAGAAGTTGATGAATTAGGACTAACTTCCCAATTATGCGTAATCAGCAAAATAATCTCAGTATCTCTAAGCGACGGCAAACAACATTACCTTGTTTTTGTCCAGCTACGTGGTGTTTGCATATTTTTAATGTTGCGCTCAAGTAACGTGGGACACCATGTATATAGTCGCATTCTGAACTATCTATTGTCATCGCTTCTCATTCTCCTATTTTTTTTCCTTTTCTTTTGGCTTCCCCTGAAGAGAGTAGCAGGATATAGAGGAGAATTATCACAGGCCGACTCATCTGTATTTCATCTAATAAGTTCTCTTCCTTCTCCTATTATCTCTTTTTCTCTCTGGTATCGGGAGATGCTCAACAAAAGGTGAAAGGGGAAACAAGAAAGAGAGAGAAGAAAAATATTTTAGTTTCCCTCGTCCTCCACCGGACACACAGATGCATGTACACAAAAACAAAAGTGCGAAGTTTGTGGTCTGGTACGCCCCGTCAATTACTTCGTCACGTGTTTTTTTACTGAGCAAACAATGACGTGAACACACGTAAACAGTCCCCACGCTAACGAATGTAATAAACAGGACATGCAAAAGTCACAGCCGGCAAAAATTGTGTCTCCTTGCCTCTTCATTGCAAAATCTCACATGCCTCATAACTCCCATATCCAATAATGCGATATGAAACATATGTGAAACATAAAAACTATTTTTCCCATGTGCCATATGATGTTATTGTATATAGTAGTTATGGGAAATACGGATTCTTTTTTAATGGGGCTGTAGAACACACACACCACTTCCATTCAGAGGAAGCCCTAAATATTCAATTAAAGCTGTCCGCACGTTTAAGGAAACGGATAGTGTTTCCTCCGGCTGTCCAGCTTTTTGTTCTTATCGATGCGAAACGAACGTAATGGCTGCAGGAAAGAAGTCATCGTCTTTAAATGAACAGCCCCAGATCCCAGACGAGAATGTCTCGTCTGCGTTATTTTTTTGTCCTTTGTTAGTATGCTTACTTTATCTTTATGGCAACAGTACCACTGTGAAAACAAAATAAAAAGAAAGAAGTGGTATAAATAGAAGTGTGCAAATCGGGTCGGTAAGCAGGCAAGCACGGGAAACCGTATCCGAGCTCGCGCCGCAATGTCCTGCACTTTTTTTTTTTTCTGTTCTCTTACATTCCTTTTCTGTCGTATAGACCGAGGGTCGCATTACGCCAGGAGGCACAGTTGACTAGCTACACTGCGCAGTAACGCTGTAAGGATGTGAGGCGGCCTCTGAAGAACGCTGGCAACGTGAGAAGGAGGCGGGATGAGGGTAAGGGTTTGGGGAGGGACTGTCTGCACCCGCCTCCACGCTTCCGAGCTCATCGTTCGCCCTCAGATGAACGCTGCTGCCGTCAGCATTTCCGACTCCTATTTGTTGACGTCGCACGGCTGTACTGTATTCTCTCTGCGCATTTCCTTGGCTTTCTTTCCATACTTCCTCCGTCAGCTTGCACGTTCGTCTACCAAAGCCTGTGCTGGAGAGCGGTTAGTATCCCTCGGCTTGTATTTGATTCACTAGTTTATTATATGCTATACGGAGAGTGCCGTGCAGCATGCTGCTTCTGCGCTGAACGTGATACCCTTCCTCTGCTTGAGCGCTGACGGTAGAGTTTTGTGGACGTCAGCATTAAGGCGACGAAAAGAGGGAAGCAACGAGAGCTGGAGGCAGCGCTGTCAAGGCGACGCGGCTCGCGAGGGAGCAACGTTGGTTTTATTTTTATTTTTTTGCTGCTCATTTCGGGCCCACCCTCATATTGCTGTTTCTTCGTGGTTCGAACTTTAGGAGGTGATGAAGCACGCGCGCAGTCAGTGAGGTAAGTATTAAACACATCTACGAACAATGAACCTGTTTAAGAAGAAGAAAAAAAAATCGCCTGTCGGCAAAATCTCATCATGCCGCTTCTTTACTATGCACAATTGCAATACTTGTTGCATCGATGTTTCGTCACAGAGTATTCTGCGACCATTAAAATAAAAATAATAAATCAGTTTACACGGGTACGTTGCAGTACCGAGAAGGAAAATATATTATATCTGGTGGCGAAATTTCCTTATAATGCCGGACCACTAACGTGAATGCGAAGTAAGGAGTGCAATAAATGTATTTTTCCACAGTAAGTCTGACACGACAACCTGTGTAGCTTTCTTATGCAAGAAAAAAATTCACCGACAATTACGATAGTCCATAATCCGAAATTTGAGCGCAGCTCTATACGTGTTTCAATTTCGCGATATATTGAGGCAAAGAATTTGAACGATACATGTAGCAGAGTCGGCAACGTCGAAAATCTGGTCTGCGGGTCAAGTGCGTCGACTTTTATGCATCACTCGTCCAAAGTTCCAGTGTTATCGCTGGTGCCGCGTGCCTTCCAGAAAGTACTACATAATTGGCGTCGCGCATACAATCAGATTACAAAACAATCCCAAACCATGGCAATGGAATTAAGCACGAACGACACCAAACCAAACAAGCACGAGTGGGAGCCGACGCGAGCAGACAATAGTATGAAACAAGCGGTCCGGCTGAGGCCAGATCCGAGTACGCATCGAGTGGTCGGGCGGGTCCGCATGACACCAGTTTCCCGCGCGCCCGTCACTGAAGGGGCCGCTCTCATTGGTGTCCGCCGTTCGCGGCTCGCGTCTTTCATCTCGCGCTCCACGTTCGCTTTTTCATCTTTTGCTGCGTTCGTTCACTCGGTTACACCGCCAACGCCGACGCTCGCCACAGGAACGGGTGCCTAAAAGCTGCACTCTAAAACAAAAATCGGATGAACGAGTACGAAGTTCGTTGCCTACCACATGAAGACATCGTTGTGCTCTTAAACGAGCCTCGGAAAAATATGGAAATACAGTTTGTAGCATTACTCCAACTCTTGCCCATGAGCGGACATAAAGCTACCAGTAGAATGACTGCGCGAAACAATTCACAACCACCAATTTTGTCACAGAAACTTTGTTGGTATAAATGGATTTTTTTGTTCGTCATATTTTTGCATGTACCCCACTTTGCCTAATACCAGCCACGCTGCGACAGCTATGTATGTTCCGATCTCGCGTCTTTAGGGCCTCTTTAATAAAATACGTTTCCAGCGATGGGATCAAAGTTTAGTCTCCGAGCACAAACACCTAATGTTCTAACTATTAGGCCAGAAGCGCATCCGTCTTTCGCTCATGCAAATGTCAACCTACTCTTTGAGAAGACAGGCGCCACGTCGAACAGCACGTACGAGAGCACGTGCGCTCGGGAGCACGAACATGAAGCTGTCAGCTTCCGTTAGGTAACACACGCGGGAACGAAGCAGGCAAATAATACTCCACGTTACTATTCTGTTTCGCGTGCATCACGTGCTACAGCAACAAGCTGCTTATAAAAGCAAGAAGGTGCCAGTTTCCTGCATCCTTCCCTCGTGGCAGCTAGCTTGAGTTGGACTGCACCAACTCTGGAATTGGCCCATATTTTCCAGCCCTTTCGTCAAGGCAATCAGTGCCTTAAATAGCTATGTGACACCTTACTGATGAAACCGCCTTGATGGCGCAGTGGTTCCGGCGTTGCGCTACTAAGCCCGAGGGCGTGGAGTCAAATCCCCGCCACGGCGGCCGGATTTCGATGGGGGTGAAATGCAAAAATACCCGTGTGCCGCGCAGTGGTGCACGTTAAACCCCAAATGGTAAAAATTAACCCAGAACCCCCACTACGGCGCGCCTCATAATCATATCGTGGTTTTGGCATTTAAAACCACAGAATTCGTTTTTTTTTATTATTAACATCACACGGAGCTTAGCGATCGTCGCAGGTCCTAAAGTATCGTGTTGTAACGTGATGTTGTCATTTATTGCGACTAGACAATTCGGAGGAACGTGTGACTCAAAAGACACCTCAGGCGAACGGCTTTGTTTGCCCTTGCAAACGTCAAGTGTGGCTTGCAAGTAAATAAAGGAGAGTTTTACTAAAATGTCGAACTGAAACAGTGAAATGAGTTTACTGTCAATTACCCCACGCCGGAGAGAACAGTAAAGACAGTCGACTCTATAAGCATCGCACTCTACACAGTCCCGTCACGCCTCGTTCTCGCTTCTACTTTCTCTTAATTTCTTTTCTTTTTTTGCCTCGGATGCAACGACGCGCCCGCAATCAATTTCACTGCATCGGAACTACATGGGCTAGTGAGCACTTCGTACGCGCTATTAATATTCATGCCCACTCTATCGACCCAACGCCGCAAACACGCCGGCGTCCCTGAGAATTCGCGAGTCGCTCCGTTTCTGCCGCTCTTTCATGCAATCCTGAAGTGGGTCAGGAAGTTTTTGCTTCATCGCGGTCTCAGTGCATGCTGCTTTTTATTGCTGGATGGTTTTTATTATTTTACGTCAAATATGCTGGATTTTACAGCTCATGGAGCATTTATCCCGTCTCATACATGACTTCCTTTCTTTTTCTCTTTTTTTTTTTTTTTTGACGACAGCGTTATCGCCCCTTTCCGCACTAATTCCTCGGTGCGCAGCTACTTTAGCAGCTCATTAGAGGATTGGCGTATGAATGAGAAGTCAGCCGAACTAAATTTAAACGGCCAACGAAAAAAAAAGTAACTATAACGGCAAAATCATGAGCCTGAATATCGACAGGGAACGTGGCTTGAAACAGATGGCATTCAGCTTATCGCAGGATGTTGTTTCCTCGCTTTGAGTCGCTTGATTTATTCAACTATCTTCAATGCTGTGGTAAACTTATTCATGATGCCCTCATTGGACAAACAAGAGTCGACAGACTTCATGAGGTCAAGCTCGTCTCTCGCGCGTTATGAATACACGTACACACGCCGAACTCTGCGCGGCGGCGCGAACGTGATAATGTATTTAGCTTTCAGTTATTTGTACACTTCCTTTTCTATAACAGAGGTTGAAACACAATAGTATTTGTCGGAAAAGTCTGATGCCACGTTGTAACAACTAATTAGTGCGAACATAGAGAGATACACGTGTACCTATTTGTAAGTGTGCACTTCTTAGAAAGGTGGAATCCTCCACCAAGAATTCCGCTATTCAAGAATACTGGAGTGAGCCCCGTATATTTAAGGTCTACTATACAAAAAAAAAGAGAAATGAACGAGTAAACGATGTAAATTTTATTGCGGTAGCGATTCTACGGACGCTCTAGGCGGAAGGACACCGCTGGCGCCATCGTTTTCGTGCTGTCCTACTATAAGGCGCACGCGCGGCTAACGCGCGGATGGTAGAGGGCCTCCAGAGACCTTGAGTGTGCTTCACTGCAACGACGAAGCCAAGTTGACGCACTGTTAACACTACGCTCAATTGCCTCGGCGACCGAGCGTGCGGGGCAGCGTGCCGCCTTCCGCAGCTGGCACAGGCGTCACGTAAGCACACTACGCGCACACTAGTCGCTATACCAGCACCAGCGTTCCTGCTGAGCTCCTGTGCATATGCACTGCTCTGAGCGGAACGAGAAGTAAACGCCAGGCTAACGTTATCTGATATTTTGCCTGGCGCTGTCTAGCGCAAACGGTTTCCCGTCGATCCCATCTCGTGCACTAACGAGGTGCGACACCTGTAACGCCCCTGTTGACGATCCTCGGCGCGCCATCGTTATGAGACGCCTGGTAGCTGCCAGGCCACTGTATCTTCTGCGCAGCACGAGTTGCCCTCCGTGCTGCGTCAGCTCCACATGTCTCCCAGGAGCCCAAGTGCAAAGCTAAGCTTTTCGATCTCTGTGAATGCTTCGCTCATTGGACAAAACTTATATTTTTTTTTGTAGATGTCGTGGTGTTCGCGCTTATACTTTGCACTTTTAGAAGGATGAATTAGTTGCTCCATGTTGCAAAACAGACTGCAGACCATTTTTCCATACTTCATGGCTGAACTGTTTTGCGTATTAGCATAACAATGCTTCTTTAAAACAGTTTAGCGCTCTGATTAAAATTAGCTATTTCGTTTTGTGTGATTTCCAGCTCATCAAAAATGATCTAAGCACTTTTTAGCATATGTGTCGCTAAATCTAAATGATGTTTGCTAAGGAACACTTAAAACGCGTGATCATTTTTGATATTAGAAACAACATTCTAGTAAGAGGAACAATAAGAGAATACGCCGTACTAACTGTCGCCATTAACAATTTTGAAATCAGCTCGAAAAAGTTTAATATAGTAATGCACAACGTCGCTCTAAAGAGCACGGACGAAGCTCGGGCAAATCTATGCACGGTCCATCACTGCCAACGTAGTGAACAGCCACATTGAGGCGCATGCAGCTCTACTAGAGTCCAATTTGCCTGCTGTGTTCGCAGCAAATAAGAAAGAATAAATTACAAAAGAAAGTATAAGAAAAATTTACTCTTACTGGCAGGAAAGAAGAAAAATGTTGGCGCTTATGCGGGCGCCAACTGCTCATTCTCCAGTGATTAAAATATAGTACTAGGTTCCACAAACGTACCTTTATAGACGCAGTTTTTTTGAAGAAACTAGGAGGTTTCTATGAAGATAGATGCAAGGACACTACGACTGAGAATCGAAGCAATAGGGTAAACAACAGAAAAAAACGAGCAGGCGATGTGACCAAAGCAAGCTTTTGTTGACCAATACAAGGTGGAGCCATCAAAGCAAGCGACAGATTAAATGACAACACTGATCAAAAGCACGTAATAGAATTCCATTTCTACCCATTCCGTCAGTGGTCACAGAATGCACTTCAGTTTCACTTTTTTCAAGACCATGTGGCTGTCATCAGCAGAGGCGCGTCCTTTTAGAACACAGCCACGTGAATGCGCGCTGGTACCGATGTGCTTGTAACTGCGCTCCCGTGACACCAGGAGATGGACAGAACAGGTGCCGTTCCCCCATGTTTTTTCGATCTAGTGATGTAGTGCTCGGTGCTCGCCAAAGGGTGACATGCCCCGCTGACATGCGTATTCACGCACTAATGACACAAGGCGGCCAGAACGGCTAGACAGCTGCGGTGACGAGAGGGACATGTGGCAAAAATCATACTCTCAATGGCGTCTTTGTTGGATTATGCGCGCTGTGCCCGCCGCTTCATCTGTTTTTCACACTTAAGTTGTGTATCTAGCTCTTGCTCAGCCCTCAACATGGGGCCCGGTATCCAGCACGTGTAAGCCCCCATGACGTGTAAGCCCGCATTGAGCCTAAATGTTGAGTTACACAGTTCACGGACAAGTTTCATTATGGCATCACTCGTATATCTGCTCAAGTAGTTGAGACGAGTTCCAGACGGCCAACTAATTTTTTGAAGGTGCACGACAATATAGTATGAAAGAAATAAAGGTACACAAGATTACCAAGTGATAACGTATTTCCAGAACCGGGAAAGCGATAACGGAAGAGGGGAAACAAAATATGAGAGCTGGATAGCTATGAGCATGGTTTGAAATTTTGAGATTCTGTTCCCGCGTAAAGCTACAGCTAGAAATTTTCATACCAACCTAAGTCTTGAACCAGTGAAGTTCGACTAGTCGAAACTGCATCGAGTCTACTTTCCTCCATCCACGTGTCACACAGCATAAAGGAAGAACAAAAAACAATCATAAATATCGCAGGTCAGTACCTTTACTGGACGGCAGCTTAAGTAAAAACGTTGCGCTGTTTTCGAGAACTGAATTTTGGAATCATAGTGCGTGCATTGTAGCCATACACTCGAAGCAATTCAACCATAGAAATGTTTTCGCCGAATGCAAACGGAGGGCAATAATAAAGTTAATGAGACGCTCATTGCTTTTCTAGTTTTGCTTTTATAAAATTACAAAGTACATCTAGAAAGGTGTCTCTGAAAATGGCCCGTGAACCGAGTTTTTTTAAAGCGGATTCTTAAGGGTGCACAGACTAAATACAAATTAAGCAGCCAGCGTGGACGGGAATTAGATCAAGTTTTTCGCAGGCTCGAGATGCGAGACTTTTTTTGCTACTTCCTTTTATTAGGTTACAGGAGGCAAACGAAAATCCAGAAAATTTTACTAAGGCTATTGTTTTTCTACACCTAAATAGAAGTATATGTAGGTATAACCTTATTTATTATCCGTTTGTCCCCTAGGGCTTTCCCTTTGGCTACGGGACGCTGTCGCGCTCTTTTGATCTTCCGCGTTTTAAGTCGTCTCGAGTCTATTTTGAACGGACATAAGCTAATGCTTGAGATTGTCGGATCACGTGACACATGCTCAGAGATGTACATTACACTATACAGCGTCTAGACGCGAAGCAGCTCTCATTTTAGAGTTATGAACAACCATAATGTTACGTTTAATTTTATTCACGCGATGAGTGTAGTTTTTGATAACTGTCGTTAGACACAAACATATTGTGACGTAGATATAATAAGCTTGCTCAATTTGCCCTAGAAAAAAAGAAAGAGAACGTAAAAGGAAAGGCAAGTTTAGCTATCTTGCGCTCGCACTCTGAAACTTTGCATACTGTCCAAAGAGTTCGAACACTCAGTATACAAGGGATGCTGCAAGAAAGCTCCGATCACTGGCAAGTAGCGTCACCCTAGCTGATTAATACTGTCGCCATCTCATGAACTGTTGCTTGCAAATCCTCGGCCCTCACCATGAACTAAGATACCATAAGGCATCTCTAGCTGCGATGCAGCGTTATTTCATAGCTTGTGGCTGGGTGAGACATTCACAAGGACATGTTTAGTTCCTCAGTGGGAGTGGCAGCACACCTTTATGTGGCAGCTGCGGGTGTGGAGAGCCTTTCCCACAACAACGTTAGGTTACCTGGATTGTAGATCATTTCTCGGTGGCTAAGGTTCGCGGACCGAGGCCCCACGCGCCACAAGCCGAGAAATCGATGAGTGTGTTACTTAATTCTCCGAAGTCGACAGACCTCGGAGAGCGACAGTATTTCGACGCACCCTACTTGTCCAAGCGACACCCTCAGTGTTTTCTTTCTTTTCGCCACTTAACCTGATTTTCCTGCGTGCGGTAGCGAACCAGACATGCGTTTTGTTGACCTGCCTGCCTCTCTTCCATCTCTCTCTCTCTCTCTCTCTCTCTCTCTCTCTCTCTCTCTCTCTCTCTCTCTCTCTCTCTCTCTCTCTCTCTCTCTCTCTCTCTCTCTCTTTCGCTCTCATGTAAAAATTAAAAAAATAAATTAAGAGTCTTATGCACATATACTATGACGAATCTTGTATTCATTATTAGATAATGATATTTTCTATATGCAGGAAGTGTTACTGCAGCAATAACTGTAGTCTTGTGGCCGCGGGGATAAATAACAAAAAATTGAGCGATGCGTGCTTAAGTGCGGCGTTCGGTTAGTGCCTAAATGCACCGCACTTTACAAAACAACCCAGAAGCGCTGTTATCTAAGAAAACACGATCTATCAAAACATATCAAACATGTATACATTCTATTGAATATTGAAGACTGCGCTAGTTTTCGAGGCTAATTAGTTCATAACTGACCTTATTCTGTGCAAAGAGAGGCGTTCGTCCTTCAAGAGAGCGGAAAAGCTTTTGATGATAGATCAGGATAAGAATAGGAACCCGTATTATAAGGCTTTTTTTTTTTTTGCAATTCCACATGCCAGCAAATCATTATAGCTGAGCTTCTATTAGCTAAGGTGGCCGGCTGACACAGACGAGTGAATATGTTTGTAAATTCCGCTCAACCTGTTTAACTGTATATGCCTCGTGCAGTCTTAGTACTCCACGGTCGCGATTCGTCGCAGCCAGGTGCCTGCAATAATATCTGCGCCGAAGAAACTGAAGAGGAGAAGCATATATTGATTCCAAGAGCTCGACAGAGGAAGATGCGTTGCCGGAGTAGCCTTTCATGATCTTCCTTCCAATCACCCCCTACCTGGTAGGGCGCCATTGAAGTGTCCTCCCACTAGAGATACAGTTACAAGTGTCATACGTCCTCTTTCTTTCGTAAACTCCATTATTTCCTGCAAAACGTGCTCTACTGTTTTCATTAATCGACAGGAGCCCTGGAGCCCTGGCTAACCGCGCATTCATCAGCATACATTCAACCAACCATGTAGCACTATATGTAGACTCAGCTGGCAAGCGTCATTCGTGAACTTCATTTATCAGCGCGACTGTTCTGCGAGGCCTTAGTAGACATAAATTTAAAATTCTGCTGTTACCATTTATAATGCTAAGAAGAGAACATTTTCCCTTGATGCATAGGCAGGCAATAAGGTCAAATTAAGGGCAGGAAAAGGGTAGCGTCAACCACAATTTCCGCAGGAAAATGTTTGCCAGTTCACAAGTACGGTAATAAAGCGGGCGAGCGACGCTTGTCCAGCCTTACAGCCCAGCGTAAACAATGTCTTCTTCAAAATTTTGAAAACTATAAAACAGAAGCGGGAGAGCGAAATTCCCAAAGTGAACACAACCGAATGTGGCAAGGACATAATGCAAGTTCCTTTCGTGGTTTCAATTGCATTAGTACTATTATGGGCGCCAGGTGTATCAAATTTCCAATTATGAAAACAGCATCATGGAAAGTTTGATATGAACTTTGACAAACAGGCTTATAGAGCAGTTAGTGATAGCTTTCGAACTAAATGCTGTGTCAGCACCCACTTCTGGAACTCGATAAATTCTTTCCACGCAGAAATTTAGTGAAGAGATGATTAAATTGCTGTTCAAGAAAAAAATAAGAAACAGGTCATTTTCAAGGATCGTTTTACGAGCGTGTCATTATGTAAGGGTGAAAACGCGACTTCTGCGCAATTCATCTCCCGGTCTGCTATCTCACGTGTCACTAAAGGAAAGTTTTCCTCTAATAAATTTTTATATATAACAGAAAAACCGGACCAGGACTACTGCCATAAAATAACTTTTTCAAAAGCTAGACCTGGTCATATAAAGATCCACATTATTAATGGATCAAGAACACGCATGTGCATAATTGGAACCCAATATGGTCTTATGGATTTTATTCATGCCAAAAGCATAGTCCGATTCAAAACAGAGGCGTGACACTAACTCAAGTAGAAGCAAAGCACGTTTTCCTCGTTGTCTCTTTAAAGAAGCCTTCTATATACAAAAAAAGGAGAAAGAAAGCTCGTTCAGCTTATTTATTTTTTGTGTTCGTAAATAACCAAGACAGTGAGATAATGTACGGTTAATCTTTATGGCAGGACCTCACATAGAGCGCAACTGAAGCTTTTATATGCAAAGGCGCATAAACAAATTTTCTAAGAAATGAATAAAAGTCGGAAACCTGACAGACAACGAAAGCAAACATATTCATCGACGCATAAGAGACTAAGCAAGGGCATTAATACGGGAATTTGGACACACGTTTGTGCTACTGCCAAATGTTTATTCACTTGAAGCGCGCCCCTTTCTCGATATTCCATTAACACATCTGTAGTATGTAGCTCGCTGTACTTTGAAGGTAAATTGTACCCCGCGCTGTAGGGATCGTTGATTTTCTGAGGAGGTGAAGTCACGGAGTTCAAATGCCTACAAAAAAGCGCACTGGCAGGCCATATAGGTATAAACTACTTCCTTTTTCAGGTGGTAGGGCACATTGGAAGCTTACTTGCCACCAGTCAAGCCGTGACTTATCGTGTAACCGTGGTACTGGGTCGGTGGGTAAGGTCGATAGGTGAGGACTAGGTTTTGCGCAGAAGTGAGCAGGAGGGGAAGAATAGGTAAAACAGGCAGCAAAACGAAAATACACAAACGCATTTTATTGTAAATTACTAACCGAGAACAATCGACTGTCGCAAACACCGTTTCTGACTTCCTCCTTACACTACAACCCCCGCAGCCCCCCTACCCTGCCACTGCCTCATATTGTGACCGTGTAGCCTGCACGAGGAGCGAACGCGAGTAGTGGCTTGAGCAGTTGTTCCCCTATAAGCATCAGTCACAGCATCCACATCCCCCTTCACTTGATTACTCCACGGCGACGTCGACAACCCGTCGTTCGGCAGAACAATTGATTAGCGCGAACGCCGCTATTAGCTGTTTTCCCGTGTGGACGGGAGCTGTGGCTGGCTTTCATCTTCGCGCGTGCCAAAGATGACTGATCCCTTGCAAGCGTGCGTAGAGAAAGAGTGGGCGTCTATCTCCAAAGCCTCGTTCCCAGCCTTTACTGTTAAAAGTAAGCAGATAATGAATGAATGAATGAATGAATGAATGAATGAATGCATGAATGGATGAAAGTGTCACTTTTTATTTCTCTTTCGGCTGGTCGCCAGCACACCCGCAACGCTCAATTTGTTTCTTTTTTCAGACAACGTCGTGATAAGCTCGCAGTAATGCGGAATAATCCTTAATTTTTTTCGCTACAGTGACCTGACGTAAAAAGCTATGGGTGAGAATTGCATACGTGGCGTGTAAATCTTCCGACGATTGGAAGGAATAACTTGAATTGCCCGCACGTTCTCATACAGCTTCTGCTTTCAGGCACTGGACTAGCCGTTTGATCAGTCAAACATGTCTGGAGCATGGAGACTCGCCCGTAGTATAAGAAGTGGAATAATAATTATGATAAAAATAATTATGCTAATGTTTATTTTCATTTTTAAACGAAAACATAGACTAAGGAGCTGCAGAAAAAGCTGTCCTGAACAGGTTGACACAGCTGCAGCCCCCATTATCTAAGGAGCAGATAAAATAACAAAATAAGTGAGATATGGTTTTCCGCGTGCTTTGACATTATTCATTGCTTTATTCATATATTTCACAGACGTGCAAAAGTCACTGAAGATATTTATGGCAAGAGAGAAGTGGCAAGTGACATGGCGTTTCCACTGTTATGAGACAGGTCTTGTTTTTCACGTTTATTTTGATATTTGTTTCGTTGCCCAGAGCCAGAGGGCAAATAATGCGTGTTGGGCTAGGTGATGCACAATGTTAGCATTCGAGCTGTACTCAGCTCCGGTCTCTCAGCGGTTCTTGAACCATGTGTAGTTAGCCTTGCGCTTTAGTCAGTGATAGAGTGCTTGCGCAAGGAAAGTTCATGGTCACAGTGTGCTCAAAATACGGGTGAATTGAAAATCTCCACTCGAAAGGACACACCAACTGCACACAAATGTTTACATAGATGTAAATCTACCCGGAACTGCAGTAACATTTCTTCTTCTCATCGCCTGCAGCAAGACGCTTCTCCCCTCCTGAAGTGTACAAAATACTTGCGCGCATCTTAATTGCATCTTAATGAAATTAAGATGCAATTGCATCTTAATTACTGTGACAGAGTAGACTTACTCACGAGAGTACATCACACTGTCTCATGCGATTCTGTGCGCAGCACCAACGTTGCCGTCAATTGCTGACAAGTATTACGTGACAACCTTAACTGCCCTTCGTAAATTTTTCAGAGAAGCCATAGTCTGATTTGTGATACAGCTGCCACGATGACTAACTGGGTACAGCGCTCCGCAGCTCAGCACAAGGTCGTGGAATCGTATATGGCGCTCATTGCATTTCGATGTTACTTGAAACGGAACGTGAAAAAACTCTTGCGTTCTCAAAATGTAGTGTACGTGAAAGATTGCCAAATATTCAACATAAACACATAGCCCTTCACTACACGGCATTTCTCATAGAACACAGATCACTGTTTGGAACGTCAAAGACCAGGTATTCGTCCGTCTGCTGCCCATATACTATTTGAATGAATAGAATTTATTGACAAGAAACACAGAGAGGTCGACCTGAGCTAGTGCGCTCTAGTCTGCTACTCTGCACTGGGGAAGAGGGAAGGGGAGTGAAAGTATTGGGATGGATGATGATGATGATGATAAGAGAAGTGGTGAGTGCTTATGTACATGAGATAGTTGCCTCGCTAGGGCCGCTCGTCGAGCTTTGTGTCCTGCAGGAACTCCAACAATACTTTTGTTGCACGCATTGAAATTGCATTGTCAGGCCATGGGCCGAGGATAGCTTCCTCCGACAGTAGTTGTCTGCCAACGCTGGCTAGGAAACTGTCTAACGTCCTTCGCTCCAGCATGTATGCTGGGCAGTCGCAAAGTACGTGTTGCAGTGTTTCGGGCATCTGGCAGTGTACACAATCAGGGCTGTTCGATTGGCCGATGAGGTGTGCGTAGCGACGCATGAAAGCAACGCCGAGCCGAATCCTGTGTAGCAATGATGCTTTGCTCCGTGTAAGCTTCGGGGGCAAACAGAATTTACCGTCTGGGTCAATCGTATGTAGAAGTCTGTGAATGTTATGAGAGTGGGTTCTGTAAGCCTTTGTAAGGTCCTGCATGAGTGCCTTGATCATGGAGTTGGTGTCAGGTCGCGAGTAGGCAATCCGTATTTCATCAGAGGAAGAGGAGGCCGATCTTGCCTCACTGTCAGCGAGTTCATTACCAAAAACACCACAATGGCTAGGCACCCATTGAAAGGTGATCACGTGGCCACTTCACTCGGCACTGTGATAAAGTTCGACGATTTCCAGCACGAGCATATAGTATGGTCCTTTCTTTAAAAAGTATTTTAGCGCCTGTAGCGCTGATTTGGCATCGCACAATATCGTCCATTTATGGGGTGTCTGCGTTCTCATAAAACGGACAGCCTCCCGTATTCCCGCAAGTTCCGCAGCCGTAGATGTCGATTTGTGGTCTAATCGAAATCGTTGAGTAATTCCAAGTTGTGGGATGACAAATGCGGCCATTGTGGCAGATGGCGTGACCGAACCATCGGTATATACTTGTACAGTCCCACTATATAATGTAAATATATGGGACAGGGTGAGCTGCTTCAAGCCAATGGAGCAAACGTGAGATTTCTTCCTAATTCCGGGTATCTGAAGCCTCCCTAGTGGTCTTGGCAATGTCCATGGAGGTGTCGCGGGGATGTCGGTGGTCTGGAATCTTGCAGGTACAATGCTTGCGTGACATGCAATCGCTTTAGAAAAAGCACAGTCAAGGTTGGTGCTTGGAAGTGTTGACAGTGGATGGTGTGAGTGTCTGGTTAGCAGGCGAAGATAGGTTCGCACAGGTTCACAAGACCTGTATATGTCGATAGGACAAGCCCGTGCTTCCGCTATTGTGCCCTTAGTTGACGTGCAGCGTGGCAAGCCAAGACGTATCCGTAGTGCTTGTACCTGAAGGCTCTCCAGCGTGCGTATACAAGATGACCCCATGTTAGATAACACAGGCATGCTGTAGCGTATGTAGCCCACAAAAAGTGCCTGGTACACTTGGAGCAAACTTCGCTCAGAGGAGCCCCATCTCAGTCCTGATATTACACGAAGAACGTGTATGAAGTTGGTCAGTTTAGCCCTAAGCGCAGTAACATGTTTGGTCCAAGAAAGACTGCAGTCTATTATCACGCCAAGATATCTCTGGTGGGTGACTAAAGGGAGCGCCGTTCCGTCGACAGCCATTGGATAATGTGACATTGATTTGCGCGTGAATGCCATGACTGCACACTTAGTTGCTGAGAGTTGCAGGCCTCTACGGCGCAAGTACTTCGCCGTTATGGTAGCCGCACGTTGGAGCCTTGCACGCACTTGTGGACGTGTGACCCCAGATGACCAAATACAGATATCATCCGCGTACGTACTGATACGCGCTGTTTCAGGTAGCTCGTCTGCAAGGCCCACCAGTATGATATTGAACAATATTGGGCTAAGGACACCACCCTGCGGGACACCCCTGCGAACGTCATGTCTATCAGTCTCGACATCCGAAGTGGACATGAAAATGGTGCGGCCACTGAGGTAACTCTGCAGCCATGCATACATCCGGCCACCAACACCAATATCCTCAAGCGCCTAAAGAATCGAATGGTGGAAGACGTTGTCGTCTTCCACCATTCGATGCTGCTGAAATGTTAACTAACACATCGCGCAGTTTTTCATTGTCTTCCTCGTTAACATAGTTGGTAGCAAAGTGCGCATATTATCAAGATGATTTCGGAGGGCATAAAGCAGTGCAAAACATCCCGTTTTTGCTAGCTGCAGCCTACAATTGAGCGCGATGCGGCACTTGACTGTACTGAGTGACTAGCACAACTAACTCCATGCGCACACGCAGCGGAGTGTAATGTATTTACAGTTTTCAAACTTCTACAGCTTTTGTTAGAAAGTGAATTATATAGCGCAACGAAGCGCTCCTTCAGTGCACAGGGTGGATTCGCCCAGCTGGCCCGCTTGATAAATTCACATTTTAAAGCCCTGTATGTTGTATGGCCGGACTATCGATTGCAACAAGCGGCGGAATATCGATGCCTCGAAGATGCTCCGGTTGTTCTTCCTGCTCACCTAGCTTTGGAGAAAACATGAAATAAACATATACCATATAATCTTGAGCAAAGGCCGCACCCATGCGGAAGTCGCAAGCCTGTTGAGAGTCAGAAATTTGAGGGGGGGGGGGAGGGGGGAAGGAACTAAATATTCCAACCAAAATCAATCGCGTTAGGTGCGCTGATGCAGTGAATTTTTGCACGCAGCGTACTTTCACGTGCCGCTACCAGATGGCGAGAGCTGCGTTTTCACCTCTGACGTCGTGGGTGTGGCCGCGACAGGCTCACCCATGTTCCTCGTGTTCCTGGTGATTTTTAGTGGGAGAAACTTCCCACGCGTGTTGTGTCTGCTGAAGCTCTTATCAAGTGGTTTGATTTAATGTATCATTGTTTACGCCCCTTGGCTTACAGTGCTTACAATCTCAAGAACTTTGCTTACTCTTTACAGTGCGGTGTCATGTACTGTCTAATGTTTTTATCACTACGGAGATGATATCGCACAAAAAAGATGAGCGCGGAAGTGTATGAATAAACCTTCACGCGTGCAGTTTCACTGGCGAATTTCGTGGTCTATTATACCTACGTCTGGCTCATTATAACCGCTATGGGCCGCAACGATCCATGCAAATGGTCGAGTTCGCAACCGACGCACTGGTCACTTTTTAAGTAGGCTTATAGCTATCTACAAAACACGAGACGATTGTAACAGGGCAGCTGATCTCTGCACAACTGTGCTTGGGCCACCAACATGCGCCCGGCAGATGACAAGCGAGGATTGCATTTCCATGCGGAGGACAGGACAGAAGCTTTGGCAAATGAATTTTTACTGAGGGAGGTCGTTCTTCTTGCTAAATACGAACCGAATCGGTTACGAAACGAAACAAATACGAAAGAGTTCACTTCGGGATTGATTAATCTTCGTCCGTCGCAGGAATAAAAAGTGAAAAGCGATATTCTCTACATGGCACGTGCCCTCGAGCACTTCTTGTTTCCGTGTTGTTGAGCCCTGACAGCCATAATACGGATTCAAAAAAGTTGCTTCGCTTGTGCAAGTGCATTATCAGGATCTGCAGCAAGCACAGCTCGATGAAAGAAAGCAGGCTGGTGTTTCTAGGCAGACTTTCTTAACATTACGCTTGATGAAAATGTCACACGTGTTGCTATTTTTGTGCCAAAAGCGACTACGTGCTTCATTTGCTTGTTTGCAGCAATCTTTTTATGAGTTAATGGAATCATTTTTACACGTCTGGCACAAAGAACAGATCAACTCATTAAGCTGCATTACTCAACAAATTGAATATTACTTTCTCTAAAAATCGAAATACATAATTAACTAATAACCAAAATTTTACTAATGAGATTATAACTAATTGCTTGAAGGTGCAAATTGAAATCTGCGAATCGAAGCCAGTAAGTTCTCCAGGCCCATGGGGGCAATTTTTAAACACTATATTTTTTCAAATAAGCGACGTCAAACTTTGCATTATTGTCCCCTAGGGAACAATAGTGCATTTAAAGAAAAAGGCTTTTCCTACATCGAAGCAAAATATAGCTGGAACGGAAATGTATTTCGTTGTATATTTTATGAGCGCATACCGCAAAGCTAGAGCAATCCTCATAATTCATTCTAAAATGACATTCCTTGTGAAAACTCTTGCTAGAAGTCATAAATTGCGAAATTCGCGAAATGTTGGTGATTAGTTGATTACGTATTCCAATGTGTCGTGCAACTAATCTCCGCTCTCAGAGCAATTGAGCTCAATGAGTAGAATTGTGCTGCATATGCCACGGGTAGTTTTTTTTTTCCTACTTTGCTGCGTGATAATTTTATGCAGTGACAGTGACTGACTGTGACTGTGTATGTGTGCTCACTTTCTTTCTCTATCTCTTCTTTCTTCTCACTCTATCTCCTCCTCCCCTCTCATCCGAACGTAGAGCAGAAAACCGGATCTTCCCTTCTCGTTAATCTCCCTGACTTAACCCTTTCTTCTCTCTCTCTCTCTCTCTTTTAATTAGGTTATCATTTAAAAAACGCCCTGTATTGAAACAGGGCCCGTGTTCACAATAAGTTCTTACGCTAGAATTTTTCGTAAGAGCAAGTTCCAGCCAATCCTAATGCTGGGCATATAATTAGCGAAGGTTTCCAGACAAAGGTAAAGAGCGCTCACGAACCAAAAGTTTTGCCAACTCGGGCCTAGATATTTTTTTTTTAAATCTACAATGTTCTTTTCTGCCCCTCGCCAAGCATACATACAAAATTTATCACCCGCATTACTCGTTATCCGCTGTATCAAGATCTTATCAGCTACCAGGGGAAATAAGTAATCGCGTAGTGCGTGCGAATTCACGTAGAAGTTAGCCGTAATAAAACCTTTTGTTAAAAACGTTCTTAACCGGAGTCTCATTTTATTAAGCAGTGCATTGTATCCACACTGCATTACCATTAGGATACTTTGAAAGGATAAGGAGTCGTGCTAGCTTTTAGACGATTATAGTAGTTCTGATTTCGATTTGTGGGCACTGCCATACTTGAATTTTATGGTTCTCAATGACTAAGGTTTTTATTGTTGCGCACTGTATTGCTAGGGCGATGTGTCTGTGCATCGCCAAGCACATCTGGACA
The DNA here is from genome assembly GCF_023375885.2 of Dermacentor andersoni. NCBI lineage: Eukaryota > Metazoa > Arthropoda > Arachnida > Ixodida > Ixodidae > Dermacentor > Dermacentor andersoni. The sequence goes on along the minus strand of NC_092818.1, from coordinate 122,019,621 downwards.
AGTCCATAAATACTTAAGTATTAGCTGAAAAAACTGATATCCAGCAATGCTGTTAGACAGTGGTAAACAAATTTTGTGCTAACGGACGGCCATGGCAGCGCTTTAATGCTTCTTGGAAATTGTTTACATATTTCCGAGTAAGGCCGATCCACTGACAGAAATTAGCACGATGTCTTCTTGGTGTTACACTTTTCTAGTACCCTTATCTTCGCTGGAAACGAGACACTGTCATGTAAAAAAATTCTAGCCTCCAGATTAAACTTAAACAACTTGAACAGATTGTATGAGCAGCAAGCATATTTTTAAAGGAAAGCTCGCTATAAAATTGCATGATTTGCGTTCTGATGTTGCACGCCATATCTGTCCCCCCCCCCCCCCCCCCCTGTAAGCATGCTTGAATACTGAATATCTACAAGGGTCTAATTGCCCGCACAAGCCCGTTCTCTCAAAACAGGCAATTCGCAGTGATCATGCGCAGCGCTGTTGCAGTACTCTACGCCAAGTACGATCGTGATCGCAGTAGGTGACTTGTCTTCACAGGTCTTCGCGCACTGAGAGATCCTTGGGCTAAGAAGTCCCCGCCCCAAAACTTGGCTGCGACTTGGCTTAGAAGGGTGGCATATTGGGCTTGTTGGTATTCCATACTTTAATAAGAGTAAAAGCGCGAAAGAGGACAGGATGGAGTTGACAATCGCATACCTTTTTTAATTAACACAAGTTGTATTCCCGCTAAATTATATTGTTTTGCATACTTGTTGCAACCCTATATATAATTTTGATGGTTGTTAGTTTTTGTAGCCGACCGGACAATTGACCTGGCAAACCTATCCGCCTTTCACCTCTTGTTTTCTCTTTCTCGTGCCTCGGTTATACCGCTTGTATTAAGTAGGGCTCAGGAGCTCTTAAGCTGTGGCTTTTTCCTCTTGTAGCCCTCTGCTGAGTGGAGCAGGAAGATTGATTGATTGATTGATTGATTGATTGATTGATTGATTGATTGATTGATTGATTGATTGATTGATTGATTGATTGATTGATTGATTGATTGATTGATTGATTGATTGATTGATTGATTGATTGATTGATTGATTGATTGATTGATGTAGAGTCACTAGCGCAGATACACTGAAACATTGTTACTAGTCGCGATTTTTCTACCTGTCTACCATAATACCCTTCCTGAAACCTCCTTTCGATCTGGAGACTGCCTCCCCCTAGCTTTTGTCACGCTTGAACGCATCAAGTCGGTCTCAGAGTGTCCTGGAGGGGACCAACAGGGCCAAAAGATGCGCACCCATGAACTCGGCCGTTATACCGAAGGGAAACAAAGCATGACGAATCTTCTTGGTGAGCACCACGCGCTCTTTGATACACGCGCGGTCTTGCGGCACAACTTCCGCACTTAACGCTTGACCTACCAAGCGTTTGGTAGAAGAGAGAGCACAAGCCCATCTTGGACAAACAAAGATTTCTGGCTTCGTGGCACCAGAGCGGGTGCTTTGTGGAACATTGCTGCTTGTAAACTACCTACCCCGATCTTAAATTATGTGTCTGTCGGTGTTGTACCGTTGGAGTACATTGCCGAAACAAGTGGGGGAACGGCTTGACAAGCCGACCTTCACTGGCTCTATACCAGCAATGCTGTCAAAGTTTCATGCTTCATGATTACTTCTTTGTGGTCCTTGCCTATATTTCTTTCTGTTTCTACAATACCAGCCCCATTTTTTACTCTTTATCCGATGTTTCTTGCAACATAGCGTTCGTCCGCTGGAGGGGCAAGCAAAATGGTTATTTAATTTAGGAATACAGAGCATTGCTTCATCAGTTTGCAGGCTTTTTTTTTCTTTTTGTCGTTATATAGTTTCGGAGGCGTCGAAGGAGCGCACATGGGAACGTTGCCAGTGAACCTGCGGTGTTGATGGATTGTGCGCATCTGTTGCCATGAAATCGTCGTTGGAGAAGAAACACATTTGCTGCGCTAAACAGTTATGAGCTCGAATTTCGGCTCTCTGTAACATTAAAATCGCATGCGCTCACAACGCCAAAAATAAATGGTCATCATAAGTTTGGTTCAAACCAAAAATTACACGGCTGTAATACTGTTTTCCAGATCGCAAAATACTGCCAACGGGTAACATTAATGGTAGCACATAAACATGCAGAGTACTGCTGAATGAGAAAATGTGCTACGCTTGCGGCTTGCGAGAACCATCAAGTGGGGCGTGCGGAAGTTGGGCTATTATATGGCTTCCGAGACTTACGACGCGGTGCACTAGCATGGCTGGATGAGCGCGATCCTGATCTCCCGCTCACCTGCAGCGCACACTAACTCTAGGCTTCAGTTTAAGCCGAAGTCTCCGCACAAAGGGCAGGTGCCGTCTGAATCTCTATTGTATTCCATGTTGCGAGGCGTATGCGTTTGGAGGGGTTGTTCCTGACTCGTGGACTTGAAATTCTGCAGGACTTGAAAAATTCCTGCCATTAATAACACGAACCGCCAGGACCAAAGTGTCAGCTTACAGAGTATTGCACAGTGGCGCTAAAACGAACATCAATATTGAGCCCTCTTTCTCTAAGGAGTAATTACGTCTGCTGTACGATGGTTTAGTAGGTCACGCGAAAAGGCGTGTGTCGTCGGAGCTGCTTAGTGCAGTGATTGACTCGTTTCTGTTTCTTTATTTCTTCCGCCACAGTTATCTAAATTTGTCAGCTGGAGGCGTATGTCTTTAGTATATGCAGACATAGAAACGATCCGTTAACAGAGAAAGTGTTCACGCCTGAAGGAATAGCTTCGCATAGAGGAGGATGCGCATCAGAGAGTGACAATTGTCAGCCGTTCGTGAGTGTTGATGGGAGTAGCTGAAGTGGCCAAGTATTTAACGGGGTTCACTTGAAGACGCAGCGACACGTGCATTAGCTTTTTCTATAAATTTTACTTAATATGCCCGTCTAAGGGCTTCAAAAAGTAGTCCACTTTTTTTCAATCGAAACTTTCTTTGCCTCTTCTCCCGACTATCCGGGCGCTGCTGTGGTCTTGCTAGCGCGCGCCGCTGGATTTCTTGCAACAGATGGCGCTCCTCTCCGCGCATAGTTTTCTGCGGTGGCTTTCTTTTTTTTTCTCTCTCTCGTATTCCTTGTGCGCGGGTGTGTTTCGTGTACATTTGGTGTTTTGCAGGATGGTTAGAGCGTCCTTTCGCGTCACGTACTTCAACACGTGCAGCCGGAAGGGACGTTGAGTGTTTGTAGCCTTTAAATGGAAGCTTGGAGGTGGCAAGACTAATAGCTATGAGTAGTTTTACTGTGCGTGTTTTGGTGAGAAAGTGAAAGCGTGACCGCGTGGTTCAGCGCGTGCGAGAGCGTGTCATATCTTGGGTCTCCGCGGCATTGATTGCTTTTGAAACAGTGGTGAGAGTTGCGAGTTGCTTTGCGACATTTTGAGGATTTGTATCCTGTGCGTATCGGTTTTTGCTAAAGGGCACATGCTCTGCATTATTATAGTATTATAGTATTATAGTATTATAGTATTTGCATCAGAAAAAGCCGTCCAATACATGGCAAGAAAGCCGAAAAAGCAGGCAGTGAGCGGGGGGTGAGTGCCAAGGCAGTGAGGGGACGGATGAGAATGGAGAGGGAATCGAGTCAACCGGCACACACTGTGATGTCGACACTAGGCTGCAGAAAATGTAGGCTTTCCAGGAAGAGCTTGTCAAACAGGTGAAAGAGCTCAAAAATGAGCTAAGTAGGAAGCGTCATGCATGGAAGGTAGTTGAAAAATGACTTGAAGCAGCCGAGGAAAAGCTGAACAAGGCCGCCATTGTGAACTAAAATGTGCGTGACGATGGAACGCAGTCCCCCGGCGTGACAAGAGAGAGAGAGTGCTTGCAAAGTACGTGGAATGCGTTCAACGTGGTGAACGGTTAGGTGGAAAGAGCGGCACCTACCTTGAGGCCGCCATGCGGGAAAAGCAGGAGCACAGGGCCTAATGCCCCTTGTCGAGTCGGAATCACGCGGAAAAGGACACAGGGAAGCAGGGAGAGGTAGGAAAGAATGAAAGGGTGATTGTCGCAGCCGACTCAAACCTGGCTATGTGCTCAGCAGCAATTGTGGAGAGGGTGAAAGGCGATAAAAGAGTGGCCATAGGGACAATTCCAGGGCGGACACTGGGTTTAGTCATAGAGCGAGCAAATAAAAAGCTCGCCGAAAATGTCCACGTGCGCAACCTTGTCATAGTAGCAGGTGGGCTAAATGGCGTCCTAAATAGGAAAGGAACAGGACTAGCCCAGCACTTGGCGAAGGGGGTGGACGACTTGCGCAAGCTATTCCCTCAGGTGCAGATCATGGTGTGCACGGTGCCGGAGGTGCCTGTACGTGACAGTCACGTACAAAGAGCCGTAGTGGCTGCTAATGAGGCGATATGGAAAATGAGCCGAGAGAACGACTTCGAGTTTGTCGAAGTAAACAGGGAAGTGATAAGGTGTGGTGGTTTTAAACGAGATGGGATCTACTTCAATTACAGGCTGGCACGAGAAGTGGGCTGGCGACTTGGTGTTTGCGCTGTTGCTTCTTTTGGGGGCCCACGGGTGCTCAGGAGGCCAGAGCAGGTAATAATGAAGAAGGTGCCCTGTGAGAACCTCAGAAGAGCATCGCTGTCGATAGCAGAAAAAGCAGGAAAGCAAGAAAGAGAGCTTGTCGTGCAATAGGCTACAGAAACATGCAGGGCGGCAGAAGAAAGGAAAAGTGGGCAGAGATTGAGGAACAGTTAAATAGATAACAAATAGGCGTGTATGCGGTTACAGAAACGCACCTTAGAGACTCGGAAGAGCCGCCAGAGATTGAGAATTATGTTTGGGAAGGGTGCAACAGAACTAAGTCGGAAAGAAAGAGAGGGGGAGTCGGAATGCTCAATCATCAGGGAGCCAAACGGAAAAGAGTAAATTCAAAATGTCAAGAGCGTCTTTGGTTATCAGGTACAATGAGTGGGAAAAAAACTTGGCTGGGCGTTACGCATTTGTGTACCGTAAGTAATTGCACAGAGAAGAATAAAGAGTTAGTGGAAAGCATGAGCGCTGATATTAAGGGTTTCGGTGATGGTGCTGAAATTATCCTATTAGGTGACATGAATGCCCACATACAGGATTTAGATGGCTATACCAACAACAATGTGAAGTCAATGATAGACCTTTGTGAGCAACATGGCCTCGTTATCGTAAATACAGGGCCTAAGTGTGAAGGGCAGATCACGTGGGAAGTGGGAAACCGGCAATCAAACATTGATTACTGTCTGATGACAGAAAGAATTCATGATAAGTTGAGAGAAATGGTCATTGATGAGGAAGGGTATAGCAGCATAGGGAGTGACCATAAACGCATCATCTTGAAAATGGAATATGTAGTTGGGAAAGAGTGCAAGGAGTGCAAAATGGGCAGCCCAAATTTGAATGCCGAAAAAATTACAAATATAGACACTAGAGTCGAGAAAGAACTTGGCAAATGGCCAAGTAAAGAGTGGAAATATAGTGAGCTTCTACGGAAGGAGAAACAAAATGTTCGTTGGAAAGGAAAAAAGAAACCGGAAAGCTGGTGGAACAGGGAGATACGAGAAGCAATCGCCGAACAACAGAAAGCGTCCGGAGAGCACAGGCAGACAAAGAAGGCGCAGTTGCCGCAGGATGAAGTAGCCAGTAAATGGGAAATGTACCGGGAGAAAAAGTCTATGGTTCAAGTACTGGTGCAAGCAAAATTAAAAGATGAAAGTGAACGTTGGTTGTCAGAAATATGTGAGTAAAAGAAGGCCGCACCTAGAATACTGTGGAACCACATAAAATTATTAGGCAGAATGTCACCAACAATACAACAACATATCCTAAACGAAGATGAAAACAGACTGGAAGGAGAAGCGGTAATAAAGTACATCCGAAAGGTAACAGCCGAGTCTTTCCAAGGCAATGACGAGGTTATATTTGAAGAAAACAAGAGCACAAAAGAGACTCAGGTGGAAAAGGAGCTGGTGCTGACAAATTTCAACTGGAAGAAAGCCGAAAAGAGAATTCCTAAGTGCTACGTTCCTAAGACGAGGTTCCCGTTAGGCTGATTAATCAACTAGGACTAAAAAGTAGGAAGCTCTGGTGAAAGCAGCGGAAAAAACTTTAAAAGATGGACGAATACCAGACAGTTGGCGACAAAGTAGAATGAATTTAATTTATAAAGGTAATGGGGAGAAAGATAGAATTTGCTCGTATAGACTGTTAACCAATACATCGGTAATATACAGACTAGCAATGCAGGCAATCAAATAAAGCTACAAGCATGGGCAGAGAATAATGGAATTTTGGGAGAACTTCAGAATGGCTTCAGAATAGGTAGGCGTTTAGATGATAACTTATTTGTTCTTATTCACTGTATTGAAATATCAAAAGTAGAAAGCAGACCGTTATATGTGACCTTTTTAGACATTACAGGAGTCTATGACAACGTATACCGCAGCGTTTTGTGGGATATTCTGGAAGGAGAAGGCTTAGGTGACGATTGTAGAGAGATTTACCAAGAAAATACCGTTTGCGTTGAATGGGAAGGGATGAGGAGCGAGGACAAAGTTCATATCAACAAGAGACTGAGTCTGGGGTGCCTTTTATCCCCACTGCTGTTTATGATGTACATGGTGAGGATGGAGAGGGCGCTAGAAGGAAGTACTATCGGCTTTAAGCTCTCATACAAACAGGCGGGTACAGTAGTAGAGCAGCAGCTTCCAGGTTTATTTTATGTGGACGACATTGTATTGCTAGCTAACAAGCAAAGTGATTTTCAACGTCTGGTTAATATCTGTGGACAGGAAGGGCAACAATTTAAGTTTGAAATTTAGTGTTAGAAAATCAGGTGTTATTGTGTTCAAAGAAAACAGTGAACAGACAGTGGCGATACAGGGTCAGGAAATACCTCGGGTAACAGAATATAAATTCCTTGGTATATGAATAAAGGAAGGCAATAGATATATGGAAACACAGGAAAAAATTGGAGGACGCTTAAGCTTCGCCTCCAAGAGTGGAACGCGAAAGCGTTCCCGTCGACCCGCCAAGGGGTGTAAGACAATGGGCTACGGCGCAGCGATCACTTACGAGGCGCCCCGCATCCGACGCGGTGAGCGTCGAGCAACGCAGCGTTCGGCGCGGCAACGAAACGTGCGCCTGAGCAAGCGGAACGAACGCAACACCGCATTCACTAGAGGCGCTTTTGTACCGCTTTGAAGCATCGAACTCCTGGCTGAGTGGTAGCGTCTCCGTCTCACACTCCGGAGACCCTGGTTCGATTCCCACCCATCCCATCTTACAATAATCAAAACAATAACAGTGAAGGGGAAGAGAAATGCACCCACAATGAAGCACAGAGCGGCATGGGGATACAATAACTACGAGGTGCTCCGAGGTATGTGGAAAGGTGTAATGGTTCCAGGACTTGCTTTCGGAAATGCGGTTGTTTGCTTTAAATCAGGGGTACAATCAGGACTCGATGGCAACCAAAGGTCAGTGTGTCGCCTCGCATTGGGCGCTCACAGGGAGACTACAAATGAAGCTGTGCAGGGTGATATGCGCTGGACTAGTTTTGAAGTGAGGAAACCTCGCAGTAAAATTGAGTATGAAGAACGACTGAGGAATATGAAAGAAAATAAATGGGCTGGGAGAGTGTTGAGGTATCTGTATTGGAAAAAATTGGAAGACGCTTAAGCTTCGCCTTCAAGAGTGGAACGCGACAGCGTTCCCGTCGACCCGCCAAGGGGTGTAAGACGCGCTACGGCGCAGCGACTACGCGCCCCGCATCGGACGCGGTGAGCGTCGAGCAACGCAGCATTCGGCGCGACAACGAAATGTGCGCCTGAGCAAGCGACGCACGCCTGAGGCTTAGAAACAGCTCGTTTCTAAGGCAACACCACTTTCACTAGAGGCGCTTTTGTACCGCTTTGAAGCATCGAATGGCTCAGTGGTAACGTCTCCGTCTCACACTCCGGAGACCCTGGTTCGATTCCCACCCAGTCCATCTTGCAAGTTGTTTTTTATTCATTAAGTGCCTGCTGGGATTTATCGCTCACGGCCAACGCCGCCGACGCCGACACCGACGACACCGGCTTTTCTGCGACACCAGCTCCTTAACGCTGTCGCGTTAAAACATTGATTCACAGTGGAGGAAAAGGACTAGGAAGCTTACCAGCGAGTATGTGGCCTGTAGGGTGGGCAACACAGCAACAAAGAACGTCAAGCGGAAAGTCAGAGAGGCTGAAATAATCTCATGGGTGGCGGCAACGGAAAAGAAACCTGCCATGCGTAACTACGTAAGAGAAAAAAACGAAATAAGGAAAGAAACAATTTATGACAACTCAAAGGGAAGCTCATTACTGTTCGAAGCGAGGTAGGGAGTCCTTAGAACACGCACCTATAAAGCGAGATATAAGAAGGAAGAAAAAGCATGTGCTTGCTGCGGTAAAGCTAGGGAAACTTTAGAACATGTTTTATTAGAATGTGGAGATGCCTACTCGGCGGTCGATTTAGGCGCCACTGGCCTCCTTCAAGCCCATGAGTACAGCGAGAGCAGTGGAAAAGTAAACATGTCCGCAATAGGGATTAGTAAGAAGTGATTGGAGGATTGGTGGAAGAAAAGTACGGAAACAACAAAAAAGACACGTGCAAATGCACAGTTCGCAATGGGGGATCAGAAAATTTGGTTGTGGGAGTTCATAGTGCTCTTTTTTTCTTTTTTCTTGTTTAACCTAGGTAGGACATTAGGCAGTATATTAGCAAGAGCTTGGTGGCGCAACCCACCGCCCCCTTTCAAAGGAGACGCTCATAACATCCATCCATCCATGCCGGTCAGAGCCGCCGCCGCAGCGTTTCACAGTTAGTGCGCATTGCACGTGCTGTGTTTGTTTTCCTGCGCGACAAAAACGCAGGTGCTGGGCTTCGAAGGTCGCGTTCTGGGCTTTGATAGTGTACACATTACAATCCTCCATAACCTGAACAGAACGCTTGGAGTTGGGGTTTCTGTCGGTAGCCGTGGCGGTGAAGCACGCTGTGCTGCCGAGTCCGTATGTCAAACGTCCGAACGCTCCTTACCAGCGGCCGAACGCGCAAGAGGAGTCTCCTTGCTGAGTAATCGTTGTTGAAAAAATTTCGTGCACTTCTGCCACTATGCGATGTGCCTAGTGAGGCAGTGATAATGCTCAACCCTCTCAGACATTATGAACAATGACACCTAACAACGCCCCAGGCAAACCGTCTCCCGATGTGTTCTGTGAACTTCGCAGGCAAACAGCAGTGGTCCACGTAAGGTAGCGCTTAACATCAACTCCCCACTCGCGTATTGCACTAAACCCTGAAAAGATTACACATTTACCGCCAGAAACACCACTAATTATCGTGGTTCAAAGCAAACAGCATACAACGCTTTAATTACGTCGATTACCAAAGTGCGTGGGGTCCGCATAGTTTCTTCTATGGAAGAACCCGAAATAAATGCCTAGCGTTCTCCCCTCCAGTCCTCACCCCTCCACGGCGTTCTCTGTCTGTCCTTCCTTTCAATTTATCTTGGATCTTCAAGCCTAAACACCGAAGAGAATAGTGGACTCTTTCATGAAGTGGCCTCGGAGAGAAATCAATTAGTACCAATCATTTATTGCTTTGTTTACCACTTGATGTATGATCCTACATTCCTTTTCGGCATTCTTCCTGTGCTTTGAGGCGTTTCAAAGCACAGCTGTCGTTTCACCATCAATAACCATTATCACACTTCGACAAAGCAGGTCCGCACTGCAGCCATAACGAGGCCACGTTTCACTGTAACAACGGCTGAGGCCTCACTGCGCGCAATTAAATAGAGCAGCCGTCTAATCTATTTATATTCCGAAAATTCCATCGAACATCGCGAATAGAGCACCGAAGCCAATAACCCGGAAAATATTGTTACCCGCAAAATATGTGTTACCCGAAAACACACATATGTGTTTCACTTATGTGAAATATGTGTCATGTGTTACCCGGAAAATATTCGGTTGGGTTAAACAAAAAGCACTCCTCGTGAATATCGACAAGCTCCTATAAAATTAGCTGTCGAGCACTAAATTCATTTCTTGTGCTATGCGTTATACGTTTCACGCATGTTGTCAGGATTGGGGGCTCAATCCCATCGCTCGAGATCCGTTGCCAAGATTGGAGTCCGGCATGAATTCGAAGGTAGCTGGCCCATGCCGTCGTCCAACTTATCCACGCTGAGGACGTTGATGAAGGGAAGAACTGCTTCTCAACGAGAACGAGGAAAATGGGTTTATTTACAGTATTTAAATCAGTCTAACATGACTGCTTGAGAAAAGTGCATCAGTCTAACATGACTGCTTAAGAAAAAGAGTGTCAGTCCAACATGACTGCTCAAGAGAAAGTATGTCGAGCATCCGCACAACAGCCGTTTTTAAACACTCGGTCCGTCGGCGATACAAGGCGGCGAATGTTCGTTTCGTCATCGCAAAACTAGCCGCCTCCCGCGAAACAAGGTTACGCGAGCGTTCGTTTACTCATTGTAAATTCGCCGCCGCCCCGAAGAACAGTTTACGCACACAAAGGCACACACATTCCGAGGTCTGGAGCCGACGTCAGAGGGGCGCCGTTCCGCAGAACAGTTTACGCACACATCGGCACAAACCTTCCGATGTCCGGCGCCGACGTCAGAGGGGCGCCGTTCCGGGTACCTCGGAGACATTCTGGGTAGCTCGTTGTCCTGCGTGTCGGCCGGCGCATGGGAAGCGACATAAAACGGCTTTCCCGCGGCAGCTTGCTCACGCGTAGCGAATCAGGTCCGCGCTGGGGACCTCGGGCACAATAGTTCGTCCGTTGAACCCGTTTCGTCACAACGGCGATGGGGCTGGTGAATGGAGGCGGTTATCAGCACAAAACCCGCTTCTTCGAACGCAGCCTAGCTGCAGCGACGGAGAGTGGGGGATGCGCGTCTTGTCCCCCAGTCGTAATTGGGTGGCAATTTTGCCTTGCAGCTCGCCATTCTTAACAATGCCCACTGGAATTAGAAATATTGTTCAGAAGTGCTTCGACGGCAGCTAGTGTGTATGTCATAACTCTATGATTTAAGTTGTGCTGATTGGGTGGAATACACAGGGACACTTACAGGTAAACACTAGTCAGTGTTTACGCAAGGCCTGTAGTTTCGCGTTCACAGTCATTCTGCGTTTCCAAACAGTCATGGAATTAGAAGTCGCGAGCGAAAGCGGCTTTTAACACGAAAGCGTTAAGGAACCGGTGTCGTGGAAAATCCGGCGTCGGCGTCTGGAGTACCGCGTCCGGAGTCCCGCGTTAGACGTGGCTTCAGTAAAAAGAACTCCGAATCACGCATACCCAGCCACGCAGGCCCTCGATGTGGCGCAAGAAAATTACTGAACTAGTAGACTCTCTCAAGGTAAAATACGTATAAAAATTGTAAAGTAAGACTTGCGCACAACCTACAGTCATGATAACGTCGCATTGTAATTGGAATATACGAGAAAACATAATTTTGTTACGCGAAAACTAAAGAAACACAAACCCCTTTGTCGGCATTTCTACCATTCATAGAGCGGTGATGGCCTCCCAGATTTGCGCGCGCAAATCTCAAAGGCCATAAAGTGGCGCGCCCGGTTCCTTGCAACATCACCAGATGGCGCTCACCTCCACCGCATCACGGCCCATGAAAGAGGCCACGTTTCTACCAGAAAGCTCGCCTTCATGCATAGCGTTCGATGCTAGCGTTTCCCGGTAAACATTATGGTTACATAAGCTGCTGTTGCCGGGAAGCGTGAGAAGCACTCGGGGATCTTTGAATGCTATTGCCTTCCACTCTTAAAAGCGAAGCTTAAGTGTCCCTCAATTTTTTTTTCATTAATAGCAGCTATTGTGCAAAACATGACACCTATACCTCAAGCTAACTTTGTCTTCTATTTTGTGAACTCAACGATGATGTAAAGAACTTGACAATAGACTGTTCCGAACTTGCAACGGAGTACATAGTTCTCCATGAAGAAGTTCAGCAAAGATCAGTGCATATCGCTGGTTATTATTTAATATTTCAATTCAAAACACAAGAACAATCATGCAGAAGCGGATGAAAACTATCTGGCAACTACACCAGGAGGGGCAAAACGCCTGCTGGCTTTATACAAAAGAAAATGTACATTACAAAAGGAATAATAAGTAGAGACATTAAGGGGAAAAATCAATAAATCACCGCCCAGGCACTCCATACAGCTGGTTAACGAGCGAAGCTTAAACGTGGGGCCCCACTTTTTATCACTAGGTTAACCCCGACGGCTCATTAAACGACGTCCTACACCCTTAGGCAAAGGTACACCCTTTGGGGTGTATATCTGCCACACAACAATAATCGTCATCTGCCTTGCTTGCGTTTCGTTTCTTGAAAACGCCGCGCCCGCTACTTTCCTGTCGGGAATGCTATATCATGCTGATAACGCGCATGCCGTTCGTTACTGGGATGTACCGGGCTCGCCACGTTAAAGAAAGGACATGCGGACAAGACAGATGACGATTATTGTTGTGCGGCAAAAGGGTGTAATTGTGCTTAGGAGTGTAGTAGGCTGTCAGAAAATAAAGGCATTATTATTATTATTATTATTATTATTATTATTATTATTATTATTATTATTATTATTATTATTATTATTATTATTATTATTATTATTATTATTATTATTATCCTCGGTATGCAGTTGCTGCTTTCGCTCGGCTGCACGAGCGTGTTCTTGTGCCCGGGCTGCAGCATTGGCACGACGCAGATGAGCTAGTTCCCAGTTCTGCTCGCGGTGTTGCTTATCGAAAGCTGCCTGCTCCTTAGGCGTACGTTTGACGCGTGGCCTATCCATTTAGGAGCCGGAAAAAAACTGCTGCACGAACGCTCGGCTGCGACGGAGAGTAACGACGTCGCTACTGGCGCAGCGAATCGCGTGCCTCTCTTTTTCTTTTTCCTTTTTGCGCATGCATATGGGGTTGCGCCAGAGTTTTCGGCGTGTAGGTGACAGACGGACGGACGGATGAAACGGCTAGCTATACACAGCGTCGAAGTAAATAAATACGGAGAGCGAGGGGCGGTGGACAACAGAAGAATAAAACGTGCATGTTAGTCACACACTTATCGGGTGACAAATGCCAAATGGTCTAACAAATCTTCCACAAAATAGCACAAAAATTGGAGCAATATGGCAGGCTATAATCATGAGTCTAGAGTTTTCACCTTTAAATGTGATAGAACGGCTCTGTGTGCTTGATCACATTTGGATGCAATGCAACGGGAAATATAGTATTGTCCATTTCAGCATATGATAAGCCAAATTATCGGTAATCTATGCAAAGTGCAGAGCACTGCGTCCTGTAGGAGGGGCAGTCTAATATTAAATCACTCAGTGTTCTGTTGCCTCCCAGGAACCCAAAAATTCACTGAGTACCTGGTGCCATAACGTCCTAGAAAATAGATGTAGCATTCAAGATTTAAGGGTCTAGCCTTTTCATTCAGTTTTTAAGTGACGAAGTATGGTGTGGCATTAAATGAGCCTCCGCTTTGTTTGTTGCATCGTAAAAATATTACATACAGTCACTACAACTATGTTGTACTTCCCTCATCGCTAGGAAATTGTGTACCGCGGCGGCGTGCGCTTTTGAAACATGGACCGAGTAAAGCACACAGATAAACAAAGCTCGCCGCAATTGAGAATTTCGTATTCGCAAAGCAGAGCAGCAGCGAAGAAGTGCGTTGCGTTGTCACATCCTCGTCTATCTCTACGACAAAACAACACTGCAAATGTCCTTAGGTTTTGTACACTTGTACCCTCTCCATAAATCCGCATTACAAATTTTCTAGGCCGTTCTTGCGGCCATTAGAATATGTTTCATGCAGTTTTCATTTCCCTGTGTATAGAACTCCTGAAACAAAGAAAGGAATTCAAATTGTGAGAAACAACGACTAATTTTGCATTACAATGGAATCCAATCATTGTTGAATCTACTCCCTTACAAGACACTTCGTCGCTTCATAATGCTCTAGTGTACGTTCAAACTAGTGAGCGGCAAGAAAAATAGAAATCTACGTGTTTGTTGATAAAATGAACGAGAGCTGAAACGCTTCCAGATGTTATCGTTGTGAACGCTAGTAAAATATAATTATCTTGCAAAACCTTTAGTAACTTTACATAGAAACATTCTCCGAAAATTACCGCACGTAGCGAGCGTTCAGGCCGACAAAAGCCTGCACCGAGGCTTTTGTCTTTGAATGAGAGCCATTCTTCATTTGCATAGTCATGAATAGCAATTATGACTGCTGTACTAACTCACAGCTAACAAGCCCCGATGGTGCATGGAAAGTATATCACGAATGTAATTGTCTTCTTAAAAGCACACAGTGAGAGAATTGCGCGCAACAGAAGCCACTAAACCACTGAAGGTGAAAAAAGGGGGCCTGTGCTTGAAAGGCCGACAATATACTTTCTTTCTTGCACCAGAAAGCCGTCATTGATGGCGCCGCAACATAATTACTTGAAGAAGAAAAAGAATAGGTAAATGCACCCTTCATTATTGTTCTGAAACTACAATCAGTGGTCACTTTGACACTAAACCGGAATAAAGTACAGCAGTAAAGTGGACTAAGGGCCACAAATTGTGCGATACTACGCCTAGCGCAAGAGCGACGGCGGTGACGATGTGCACCATGCTTTCCTTCAGTGCTTCTTTAAGTTTGGGGCTGCGAGGGTGGTCATAGTGCCATACTATATGAACTCTGAGATTTCAATGACGCTCTTTGACGCCAACTTGTAACGCTGGGCATATACTCCACGTACATTCGGTATATGCGCTGGTCTTCAATGAACCTGTTTCTTTGATGCCAATATCGGTCCCTTTGCATGTGCCAGTGTGTGCGCCACTCTTCGATAAATGCCTTTCACGCCAACTTAGATAACTATATATGTGTCATCGGGAACGACCAAAAAGAGCACTTAAATTGCTCCGATGCTTGCAGGAATCGAGCCCACGTCACAAGGGTTCCGTGAAGACAGCAACCCGACGCTTTAGCAGCCCACTACAGATATGCACTGGTTATGTGTCGCTCTTCAACGAACGTCTTTCACGCCAACACCTTAGCAAGCTGCGCCATAAATGAACTTCCACGAACCTCTCGCTAACTTGGGGCACTCAGCATGTGCCACTGAGCATGCGCAAAGAGAGGGAACAGTTCTCAACGTTCGCACGCAGCGGCACGCCACGCTTCTAGTCTCGAAGGCCAGGCGCGTACTTCTCGGCAGAGCCTCTAGATGGCGCAGCGTGTCCAGATAGAAGCGCCAGAGATGAGCACGGTTGCTGCATGATGAGTTTTGCATGCGCACGCACCGGCACGCCATGCATTTCAGAAGTCACGCCCAGGATTTGCGGAGGCGCCGCCAGATGGCGCCAAGTGCTCTTGGGGAAGCAAGAAAGAGGAATCCCACTACAGTAGACGCCTCATACATAACTTGTGACGATGGCAATATCTTGTGTACTTATATTGATTTGTAATGACCGTCCGTCACTTCGCTATGCCTCATCGTAGGGGTGATTGGCCCTTGCTTCGGAAAAAATTTTTTTTTGACCTCGCTGTAGCGTACATTGCACCCTGCTCTTTCTTGGAACCGAAGCGGCTGCCCGACTGGGGCGCCACTACAGCCACTCGGCAAACCTGCTTTTACTTTTGAATAAAGCCAGTCGACTCTCCGTTCTCAACCTGCCAAACGTGTATTCCTTGCCTCCACCAAACCGAGCTCCCAACAGATTCAATGTTAAATGCATAACCCTCCATAGACATCGTGAGATGGCTTCTGCAGAATTTTCTTTTTTTCTTTAACAACGCGTTACCTCGTGGCCAACAGCGATTTCGACACCAATACACGGGAAGCGCAGCAAGTAGGCGACCACTGAAACGACGTTGATATGTTTGGTTCCTTTTAAGGGAAAATGTAAGATTGTAGTAATTGCTGGAAGTATATTTTTCATTCATGAAGTGTAAAGCTTGAAGGGGGGGGGGGGGGGGGGAGCCTCGGGTATGAACCCCGGCGAAATTTAAAGGACACCGGACTTTGTGACAAATTTTGACTGTACACTGACATAGAATATACTAGAGGGACGTTCACACTGTGTGACGCCTTCGCAGACTGCGTGACAGCGTCCACAGAAACAGTTCTGTGTTGTATGTTTGTGTGTGCTTGTGTGTGGTGGGTTTTTTTTCTTTTCTTTTCGTTTTCTTTTTCTCTCATCTATCGCCTCCCTTTCCACCTCCAGAGTACAGGGTAGCCAACCCGAGATAATCTCTTGTTACCCATGTTTCCTTTGCCTTTCTCTCTCTCTCTCTCTCTCTCTCTCCCACAAAACATTCCTCAAAAGCTTTAGGAACGAAAAGAATTTCGTGCGTCGCTTGGCACAAAAGGACTGTGGACAAGAGATGGCTTCACATAACACAAGAAAGAAACCCTGCCCTAAGCAGTGCCTATGAACACTTGCTTTTCATTTCATTTTCATTTCATTTTATTACTCTCGGGGCTGGTCAGACGTTACAGAGAGGAGTAGGAAAAATACAATAAAAACAAACAAGCACAGGAAAGGTTACAGCAGATCACTATGAACAGCGTCCTTAAATTTCGCAGGATCGTTGATGGTGCCGACCTAGGAGGGCAGGTGATTCCAGTCCGAAGCAATATTTGGTACAAAGGAATTCAAGTACTGGTGTGTCGAGCACCGTGGAATATGTGCCTTTAGGTGAAGATCTCTGAGAAGCGGTAAGTACACTGGAGGAGTAAACGGGGATTGCTTTAGGATGTTGCGAGTAATACATTTTATGAAATGTGCACAGGCGAGATTTGTGGCGTCTTATGGAAAGATCTGAAAGAATAAGTGTTTTTTTTTTTATTCTTAAAACACCAGCATTACGGGAGTAATTAGACATTACATATCTAGCAGAGCGATTCTGAACTGATTCAAGCATTGCTATGAGAGAGTTAGCCTATGGATCTCATGCTGATGCAGCTATTCAATCTTCGAACGCACCAGTCTTTTATACAGCAGCAGCTTTAAAGGGATAGAGGCAAGGGAAAAGTTGCGAGGGATGAAACCAAGCATGCGGTTGCCATCGTTAGTAATATATTCAATGTGCGCCTTTCAGCACAGATCATTTGTTATTTGAAGACAGAGGTACTTATATTTGCTAACGCGGGTCAATGGGATGTCATTAAGGGAGTATGAGCATGGAGTGATTTGTGTAGTCATGCGTGTAATTCTCATTACTTTGCATTTGTGAATATTTAGTTTCATAAGCCAAGTATAACACCAAGTTGCAATATTGTTCAGATCACTTTGAAGAGCACATGCATTACCTTGGTTAGTAACTTCTCTGCATAAAACATAATCATCAGCGAAAAATCTTATTTTGTAAGTAATTGAAGAGGGAAGATCATTAATATAGATAAGAAAAAAGAGGTCCTTGTACTCATCCTTGCTGAGCATTGGATGTTACGGGGGAAATAGGGGAGTCATGATCATTACCATTTACATATTGGTGCCGATTACCTAAGAAACACTCTATCCACTTTAAGACAGCACTATCAATATTTAGTTTGCCTAGCTTATAATGTAACAGCTGATATGACAGGGTGTCGGAAGCCTTTGTGAAGTCGATAAATATACAGTCAATAAGAAAACAGTGGCCCAAAACAGAAATTAAGTCAGTAGTAAATGCAATTAATTCAATTTCGCAGGAATTATGCTTACGAAAACTATGCTGTGAACTTGTAGAGAAAGAATTAGATTCCAAATAATGAGCAAGGTGAACATAAATAATATGTTCAAGAGGCTTGTTCAAGTGGTGTTAAGGAGATAGGTCTGCAATTACTAGGATTATAAAGTCACCAGACCTGTGAACAGGAACCACCTCGGCAATCCTCTAATCGTCAGGTAGCGATACGCTTAGGAGGGACATTGCGAAAATTTCAGGCATCAGGGATGAATACGAACACGCACTCTTCAAAAACTTAATGTTGATGCCGTCGACACCTGCAGCCTATGCAAGCCTTCCTTTTTGAATAAGCTTTGCAACCCCATCATCACTAATGATAATTGGTTCCATCTGTTCCGATTGTGAAACTACAATGCTTGTACTGTGACGCCACAGTGAAATAACAGTGCCATTTATCAGCAATTCGTGCATGCTTTAGCTGCCGATAGATGCGTTTTTTCTTGTTTAGCAGGCGCTTTAGCGACACATTAAACCAGGGTGCTTGTTTAGGACAATTAAAGCGACGAAGGGGAATTATTTTTCTTTATAAGTTCGTTCACTTTCGCTTTAAATACACGCCAGTTTTCATGGATGGAACGAGTACACAACTGTGGGAAGAAGGTGCTGGTGAAGCGCTCTAGCTCTGCATTAATGGCTTGAAAATCCGTCTTGTTGTGGTTTCTTAGTAACTTGTATCGCATTGAAAAGCGAGGGGAGCGTGATGGCATAATTAGATGAATTGCATTGTGGTCACTTAGTCCCGGCAGAAAGCTAATTGAAGATATATATTCGGATGAGGTGGTTAGCACAAGATCGAGTATGTCTACGGATGTCTTGGCAACACGGATTTGTTGTTTTATAAGTTGTACAAGGTTGAACATAAAACACAAATCAATGAATGCAGAACATTCAGATGAAGCAGGTAATACATGAAAGGAGGGTCTGTTCCATGAAATTGCGGGAAGGTTAAAATCACCAAAGACATGAAGAGGAGCCCTCGAAAGCTTAGAAAGGACGATATTTATGCCGCCATGCAGGTCGTCGGAGAAGGAAGCCTGCGAGCTAGGTGATCGGTAGCATGCGCAAAATACAACGTCCTTGTGATTCAAATGAATACAACTGCAAACGAACTTCAGTGAAGTGTTCACACGCACGTTATACGAAACAATTTCATTTGATACGGCAATCAGAACACCGCCACCTACACGCTGGCAGCAATCACCATATGTAAATATTATAATATTTTTTTCAAAATGAACAGTTCCCGAGAATCAACTTGTTCGGACAACCATGTCTCAGTCAGGATAATCACATCGACAAGGCACGTGTCAGCTAAAGATGACAATGAATCACATTTACTTAAGGTACTGCTGATATTAGCAAATAGAATCGAGTAATCTGGACTAGGTAATACCCGAGCGACACATTTTCTATGCCCAACCGGAAAATGAAGTTGATATTGCCGAAGTTGAAGCGCCATTTTCCGAGGCACGTGCATTTGGTGCATCTACTTGGCATACGGCATCAATGTCGGCAGAATATACGTAACATTTATTCTAACGTACAACCTGTTGTAATGCAAGTTATATTTGTGGCCACTTGCTTTCCCGTAGTACATGAGCTCTTTTCGCGAGAGTCTAGTTGCTGTCCAGTGCCTTTCAGTTTTGATCTCCGAGACTAAATGCTACCTTTAACTTTGAAACACGCAAGATTCATGACAGATCGGCATTTGTTGGAAACGAGTTACAAAGCTATGTGACCTTGCAATGCTTTCATCGGGCACTTCCAGAGAAAAGGCGCTCAGAAGGCGCGTACGTACGTATCTTCCGCTCAGAATCCATCCATGTTTAATCTGCTGCATCACCAACACCATAAAGTATAAGATTATCTCCACGAGACTTATATTCAAATTCGTCAAGCCGTGTGCCAAGATAACTTTCATCAAGAACAGCCTTGGTTACAAGGTTTTGCACGTCGGTCCTAACGGGAAAAGCTGTAGAGCTACTCGTCTTTGCTTCGAGAGCTGCCAGTCGATCTAGTGCGTCTAACGCTGTTTCTTTGGCCTGCTTTTGACTGGCCTCAAGCTGCTTTTGCCCCGTTTCAAGCTGTTCCTGACCGGCCTTAAGCTCAACCTTACCATGACCTCCGCAAGGCGCGATTCCACGGACATATTAGCATCATTTATTGCAGCTCATATACCATCATTAGCCGCGCCTTGCCTATTGTTAGGGCCAGGGTTAACTTCTACATCCCCTGACAGCAAAAACAATTTTACAACGTGAATACAGTGGGCAAGCGTGCATCCCAAAGTTTGTGGGCATGGGACGAGCAGTAAACAGTGATTACTAGTATGCTTAGAAGAGAGTGAATATGGATAACTAACCTGCATAAGGAAGCAGAAAGGCTTTAGCAATGTTATTGCTGCTGTCGCATGCCCACTGGCGAGAGGATGCGTTGGCCGCTTATTAATACACCACAGGCTTGTTGATGATGTTGGCAAGGCGGATCGTCTTGCTTTTTGTGTAGAAGTGGTGACGCCCTGTCGTGGTTCCGTAGCACGAAGTTCAAAGTGGTAGTACCATATCTGCCTGCTGGGAATCCGTTGAAACGTGCAGTGTTCGGGTGCAAGGGCGGCTGTCTTCCAGGCAGATCGAGGCAGGCGATCACGAGCAACTGTGTAAGGAAGCAGAAGTGATTTAGGAACGTCATTGCTGCTGTCCCATGCCCACTGACGAGTGGATGCGTTGGCCGGTTATTTATACGCTGCAGGCTTGTTGATGATCTTAGCGATCCATCTTGCTTGTTGTAACAAAGTGGTGAGGCTCATTCGTGGTTCAGTAGCACGAAGTTCAAAGTGGTAGTAAATTATCGGGCTGCTGGGATTAAAACGGGTAGTATTCGGCTGCAAGGGCAGTCCTCCAGACAGATCAAGGTAGGCGATCGCGATCAACTGTGTAAGGAAGCAGAAAGGCTTTAGCAACGTCATTGCTGTTGTCCCGTTCCCACTGTCTTGCTTAAAATTCTCATGCGCTGGACAATGAACATGGAAACACTGGTTCAAAAAACTAGCGCACGTCGACTTAGAGGCTTTTCATACGAGCACCATTACCTAAGCGAACATTCAAGGCATGCGTACGCGATAACCGATGCAACAGCATTAAGCTTTCACAAGTCTTTTTGGCAAGAGCACGCACTTCACACGATGACCTTCCGGAGCCCCCTTACTGCTACAAAGGGGAGGAGCGTCATAAGACCCAATATGCATTTACCAATCGCGTCACCACGTACATTCGGCTGTCGACCTTCATCCGCTTAATAGAGCGGGCGAGCCTTCCTCTTTTTACGAGGTCCTTTTAGGGCCAAGCACGTAACGAGGGCAGGGTTTTAGAAGGCGCCCAAGTGGTTCGGTGCGTACATGTTTCAGCTTACAGCGTCCATGCATGCATTACTCCTGACACGCTGCTCTGTGTCCCGAAAAGTGGTTGTCATGGCAGTGGTGGATTTTCTGAAAACACGTGTCATCTTTGCCGCGGCCCTCGAATACGTCGCTGGCACCAATCATTATATCTTCTTACCGGCTTTTATTTATTTATTTATTTATTTATTTATTTATTTATTTATTGATACTGTTAGCCTGAAGGCCTATACAAGGTGGAGTAATCATAATATAAGATTCAAAGATTGCTACAAGCATGAGTGCTACATAAGTAAACCCAGAAAATACAACTGCTTAGTTATGCCAATTTGACACTAGAATGTAAGCATTGTATGACAGGCAGCGCACACCTACAAGCAACAACTATACCATACAAAAACATATTTTCAACATCATAAACAAAAATGTCGTCAATATTCCGTAGGATCATTTCAACCATGTCATGTTACACATGCTGCCTATCATTGCACAAAGAAGCTAATGATGTGTGAGGATGGTTACATAGAAGAATATTAGGCGAGTACAGATATATCAAACTGTTCTAGAGAATCAATATTCATTATGCTATGCGGTAGCGCATTCCAATCTTCAATCGTTTTAGGAAAGTGGGAGTACTTAAATGAGTCAACCTTTGCAGGTATGGGCATATACTGGTCCTCGTGGCTAGACCTAACGGACCGTGATATCCGTGACGTTCTCTTTTGTAAGTACCTTTGAGTGTCGAAATTGAAGCGGTTATATCTCAATAAATAAATAAATTTTTGTCTAGCCACTTTTCGCCGCGATTGGAGCTAGGATAAGTTTAGTTGAGTGAGCATCTCAGTCACAGAATCCGTGCACCTATATTTTGACATAATAAACCTTGCTGCGCGCCTCTGTATTTTTTCAATTGGATTTACTTCATTCTTCTTATACGGATCCTACATTATGCTAGCATATTCTATTGCGGAATGTACCAATGCCAGATATGCAGTTAGTGTAACATCTCGGGGAGCAAGTTTAAGACTCCGTCTTAGTGACCAAAGTTTAACCTCTGCGGCATTAGAGAAATTAGTGATGTGTTTTTTCCAACATAAGTCATTTGATAACGTAATACCTAAATACTTGAAGTGGCTCACTTGTTTTGTTCGTTTACCGTCTAACTTTAAACCTCCCTCTCATCTCATCCCGTAGGAAGTTAGCACGCCTATCACTGCTGCACAAAATTTATTACTACAATCCGGAATTAAAAAGTGAGCTTTTGTCCGAACCTGCGTACATATCATCTCGTACTGACCATCGCCATAAATTGAGCGTTCCACACTGTCGCACGAACCTATCTTTTATTCATTTATTCCTAAAACTACCAATGGATGGAATCATCTGCCGGCTTAAATTGTCAACATAAACGATGCATCTGCTTTTAGAACGACTATTGAAGAATACTTTTGTTAATCCGCACTTTCTTTTTTTTTTTTTATACCCTGATATCTGCACATGCTCTGTATTTTGTTCCACTCCCTTCTGTAACGCCTTCGGGCCTTGGAGGTATAATAAATAAATAAATAAACTTGTAATTTTAATGTAG
The DNA here is from genome assembly GCF_023375885.2 of Dermacentor andersoni. NCBI lineage: Eukaryota > Metazoa > Arthropoda > Arachnida > Ixodida > Ixodidae > Dermacentor > Dermacentor andersoni. Next base: position 121,996,801 of record NC_092818.1, on the reverse strand, counting down.
CACATTTCTTGTTCTTCTAGTTACTCGTGCATGAACAGTTTTTTTTCGTAATTTATTCTCATTTTCCATCGCTTGCAGCAATTGGTGATTGATTCTAATGCTGAAACTAATTTTAATTGGTCCTCAATAAATTAGATTTTTGAGTATATTAAGCAATCATCTGCAAATAAACGGACCATTATCTTATCACTGAGGTCATTTGTCTTGTCATTATTATAACATAGAAACAATACAGGTCCTAACACAGACCCTTGAGGGACACCTAATGTTACATTTAGAATTTTCGATTTGTTTCCTTTCACTTCCACATATTGCGATCTGTTAGTAAAGTATGAAAGAATCCACTTCACTATATTTAAATTAACTCCGATATCAAGTAGTTTACCAATCAAATCCGAGGGCGAAACGAGGTCGAAAGCTTTTGATAAATCTAGGCAAATTCCTTCCACCTCACCTGTTTCATTAATTACCTGAACAAAATCGTGCACTGTTTCTGCAAGCTGGGTGATAGTGGACAGTCGGCTCCTAAATCCGTGCGTGTTACAAATAAATATGTTCGAGCTTTCGATATAGTTAAAAAACTTTTTGATAGGATATGCTCGAACATCTTGCAGCAAGTACATGTGATTGCAATGAGTCTATAATTGCGAAATGTATGTTTGTCCCCAGTTTTACGAACTCGCACGACTCGCGCCATTAACCAATCATTTGGTAAATTGTGCTGTTCAAGAGACGCACGGAAAATTATCAGGAAATACTTCCCGATCCATTCAGCATATCGTCTCAAGAATTCACTAGGGATGCCATCTGGGCCAGGAGACTTTTTCGTGTCTAGCCCCAGACCCAGGGCTTTGACACTGGCATGTGTCGTCGCAGTAGCTTTGCTGTTTTTACATCATCTCCGTAACACGCCATGAATTCAAGAGGAGCTGCGCCCTTTCATCCTACTTTTCCTTCCAGATATTTTTCGAAGCTTATCAGCACCGACGAATACTGAAGTGCCGTGCTCTTAAAGATATATTACCGCGCGTTATGGTATGTACAGCGTGTAGGCATGGTTGTAGGGTCTTATTTTAGTGAAGCGCATAAAGGGAGAGTCACACTGAAAATTGCAAGCATCAATCAGGATTCCCTTTGAAACATCACCTAATCCATCCAACTCTCCAACGTCGCCCACGGGCTATCAACACTATCAACAACTATCAACAACTTTCTTACAGATTTATCTTATTGATTCAAAAGCTTTTATTGCTGGAAAGGCACACCGAAGCACCGATCATACTGCTTATCGCGTGATATTCCTTGGCGTAGCGCGCACTGCACCGCATTATTATAACTTTCTGGGATGGTAGATGCAAGTTCTGTTTTTTAAGAAGACTGCGCAGTTTTGGAGACCGAGTATAGCCCGTCATCGCGTGAGTAACTCAAAAGAAACAAGAAAGAGGGAGAAAGTCTATTAAGCCAAAAATAAGGAATGCTACTCGACGAGGACATAGGGAGTGCTGTGCAATCCAAACATAATTAGGACACTAGTACTTCCATGGCAAAAAAAAACGGAGTTCTTGCAAGCGACATTCTTCTTTTTGTTTGATTCATGAAAATCTGTGATTTTTTCCAATGCTGCGGCTTCCAAAATGCGTTCTATTAATGTTATCTGAGCTATTGGCCGAGTTGTAAACTAATCAGCGAGCTTGTTTTCTGTGAAAAATTGCAAGTCATATGGACTGACAGATTTTTATTGTTGTAGCCCCTGATAGCTTGGACCACGAGCTGTTAAATCCATTCTCGCTCAGGTGAGCTGTCGTTTCCTCTCAACCATTCCACAGAGGGACCACTTGATTCCCTTGAACGGCGCTCTTACGGTGAAATGTTCATCTGTGCCTGCATTGACCATACCTATAACCTGGTAACGTCAAAGCATCCTTAAAAAGATTTAACGGAAATTTGCTGCATGACCTTTCCTTTCTTGGAATGCATATTTTTTTTTTCATTTCCTTGCGTTCAAACCGACATACACAAGGCCAGTTTATTCTACGACCATTCTAGGCTGGGCCATTAATGTCGCGTATCGAATCTGTTTGCGAACTCTAGGAAGCCACCAGTGCAGTGCGATCAAAGGTGAGTGCTCTCAAGGGTACTTCAACGCAGGCTGCGGGTGACAAAACACGTGCAATAGGCAGTACTTCCACCGTCAAACGACAGCTTGTCCACCAGAAACTGAACATGCAGCTTTCCAATTGTGTCTTCATGTTTATTTTTGCAACGCCAGCTATGAAAAAAACATTTCGGTGTTTTACGGCCCATAACCACGATATGGTCATGAGTCTCCACCCTATGGGGAGACTTCGGGTTAATTTTCTCCACCTGGGGTTCTTTACCCAGCACCCAATGCAAAATACACAAGCGTTTTTTTGCACTTCCACCTCACGAAACTGCGGCCACCATGGCAAAAAGTTGAAACGGCGACCTTATGCTTAGCATCGGAACGCCACGCCACTATCCTACCGGTGCGGTTCACGCCAGTGATGGAGACGTGCTTTTTATTGCGGGAGAATTATCTTGCATGCTTACTTGCGAGGCAGTTTGACTGTAAGAAGCGTATCCTTTCGTAATCGCGCCACGAAGCCTTCGCATTTATCATACTTACAGACCATGACAGCCACTACATAAAATAATGGCCCTAGGCGACGAAATAAAAATAATAATGAAGCATCTACATCTTTGTCGACTCGAAATCCTTGCGCCGGTACAAGGCGAGTACTTTGCGCTGACTCGTTATTCTCCCTTTACGGCGGCCGCTTGGGATGTGGGGACGCCAACGCGGTGTGATTACAAGAAGCCCCGCCGCTGCCGACAACTTATGGCTGGTGTTCAATGCAATACCGACAAAGCAATGCAAGGTAAGCAAAGAACTATATCGAAACATGGATTCAAGTTCTCATCCCGGCCGCGGCGGCCTCATTTCGACGGAGGCGAAATGCAAAAAAGACCGTGTTCCGTGCGTTGGGGGCACCTGGTGGCCAAATTAATTCGGAGTCCCCCACTACGGCGTGCCTCATGATGAGATCCTGTCTTTGGCACCTAAAATACACAGAATTCTATTCAGGCAACTTCTCACAGGCTACAAGTGTCACGTGCCTTTGACATTTTAGTCTTGGTTCAGGGCAGCCTCTTCACCAACCTGCGCACACGCCCCAGCCGCTATTCCTCCTGTAGAGGGAGGGCTGGCTTAATATTCAAATCCACTAGCTGGCTCTTTGTGTGTATTGGGCTGGTGGTTTAAGTCTGCTTTTGGCTCTAAAGCGTACGCAAATGGCGAAAAATGTTTCGCCTCTCGGGGTTTAGAGCGTCCTTGTTCTCTAACGTATTAAACCAAGGAACAGTCGTGACGTCCGAAAGCTTGACGCAGGCGTTGAAAACGCAACTGTGATTCACAGTTGCGTTTGCCAAATCACAGCTGTTCGGTCAGTAATTTCTTTCGAAAAACACAATATTGTAGCGAACGGATCACTTCTTATGCGCACAGGATGCGAGCTTCTGATAACGAAGTAAAATACACAAGCACTTGTCTTTTAGTTAAATTAGTGGCCGATGAAATCGATACGGGTAAAAGTAGCTGAAAAAGGCTGAGCTGGTATATTTTTTGCACACAAGCTGCAGAACAAAGACGAGACCAACCAAACATATGCGGGAGCATGAGAGTGTGCTTACCAGCCCCATTCATCGCTGGTACAATCCTTTCCTGTCCAGTCCACTTCCTGTGCCCACGTCTTCCTTGCTGGTTTGGTGATCTCTGTTCTGCTAAATTAGCCATTTACTTTAGTGCAAAAGCTCTATACTTGACTACAAAAAAAGAATGAAAGACAGCCTCATAAATCTGCCCCCATGGAACTATATACCTATAAACTTCTTAATAAAGATTTCCCGCTGCCGGTTTCATCGAATGAGCTCAAAATGCGGCATGTTTGAGGTACATCTCTTCTTAAATGCACTTTAAAAATAATATAGAAGGCACTTTTATATCTTACTGTGTTTTTATTATTGGGGCATTATTCCTTCAATAGAAGACACTAGTGGAGTGTTCGATAGATTAGGTGAAGTTACATAATGCACGTTTCGACGAATCAGACTTACTAAATCATAGCTACCACAAAATCAAAATGAGCGCGAAACGGAGAGCTCCTCTTCTTTTTGCACATGACGATCCCTGCTGGCTACACGCTTTCTTACTTTGGGGAACGTGTCCGTACCCCTCGAACTTTCTATCCATCCTTCAGCACGCTGAAGGCCTAAGACAGACCGTTCCAATTGACTGCTTAAAGTCGGTTCTATGATCCTAGCCTATTGTATCATTGCGTGGAAGGACTGAGCCCACAACACATGCAAGTTTACAAGATTCATGGTGTTTTCGCATATGTTTGTGTCCCTTATAACAATTTTTCGCACCTCGCGGCTGCGAGAAGAACATTGAACACCTATTGTGCCACTGTCCTCAGTTTTAAACACAAAGACTATCGATGACCAATGCATTCAGGAAACTAGATAATCTTCTGATTGGACAGACAGTACTAAAACGCCGTTCCCACCGATCAACAGCTCAGAAGGCACTCAAGCCTCTTTGGTGCTTTCTGAGAACGTCTGGCTTGTGCGGGCGCCTTTGACTCTGTAGTGTTGTTCATTCACGCCTCTCTACCCCATCTGTCTATTTATCTCCATTCTTTATATTCCCCTTCTCCGTTACCTCAGCGCAGGGTAGCCCACCGGTCTACTGACTAGTAAAGTGCGACTCTGGCGATTTTTTACCATGTCAAGGTAATGGAATGTTTAGGTTCCCGAGACCCTCCCTCCCCCCCCCGTCTCACATCCGATAGTAGAATTGTTTCGCAAATTCGAAAATAATTTTAAATAAGCAAGAAAGCGCAAGAACGAAACCCAAACCTCTTCGTATGACGTCACGAGTGTCCTCACTGGGGAAGGCACGCAAGGCATGCTGGTCTCGCCCGCTGGCAGCGAAGAGCAGACGCTCGGCTGATTCGTGACCGCGCCGTACCTTCGGTTGAGAATGTCAGCTGTACCAGCTCTTCGGATCTGTCAAATATTGACAGTTCTGATTCTGGCGAACTCAATAGCCACGAATCGCCGTTAGCACTCGACCCGCCACCACGAGAGTCAGCGCCCATGCTACATATCGTGCAGCAACATGAAGACCAAGGGTAGCCCTAACCATTGATTTTATACGTGCAGCTTGCTATTTTACAGGTCTTACCACTTCTGAGGGAAGCGTTTCGCATGCACACGGTAAGAAGTGGAGCACGACTTTCCGCATTTGTATCCCGCAAGAACGCCTCTGACAGTCCATAGCACCAAAGAGTGCATTTGTTTACATCGGCAGGTACAGCGACCACCCGTCGTTCGCTTGACATATGCTCATCGGTGACATAAATTAATGTCACAACATATCAAAACGGGCAGATTTTGTGCATGTAAGCACCATCGCATCACTCTGAATCGCGCTGATATGAGCGACCACACACCTTCCAAAACAGCGAGCGGGAGACTGTAGTACGGGAGCGTTGTCCTTCTGCCTACTTCGTATTCTCTTCGTGCAAACAATATGTTCCGTAAAGTGGACATAGATGAGGACTTTCAACGTAAGATCGTTCATTTAGAGAACGCGTAGATATCTCGCGGAAACGCTTATGCCAGTAGAGACACCATTGGCAGCTTAACGAGGCGATTGTTTACGCTGCCGAATCGAAGGCACCTATGCTTGCGTCCCATTTGGGATACGATGAACGCAGTGCACCTGGGAAGCTAGATAATGAGCCTGCATGACAATACGTAAAAAATACACACATGTTCGTAATGGCATTTAATTTAGGGAAGTGCCGGTGAGTTTGGCAGGTAGCTTTCCGTCGAAAACGAACACGTACCAATGTCGATACTGCTCGGAGTCGTCGCATCTAGCTTTTTGTGTATGCACTACACGAAATGAGGAATGGCTTATTTCAACTCTGTAGGGGCGAAAACTGAACTACAGAATGAGTTTTCTACGTCCTGATGGGCTAATTAGCTTCAGGTCAGTCGCCCAGGTCCGCCAGCAGCTGACGCATGAACTACGCGACTGAGGGCTGAAGCTCATGCAGCCAACAACGCAACGCCACTTGCCTCCCATCTCTTGCACGTCTAGAGGGAACGCAACTTCTCACACCATGCCTCAGCTCCCGATCTTCCACTCCTTGGCGCTCTCATCGCAATCGTCTGCATGATCCTGGCATGCCCTGCACGGAACACTCCTGACGTCATACACAATGTGGCCTGTAACTGAGGAGGAGGCAAGGTAGGGTACTCGAGGCAATTAATTAAATTAATTTGTAAAAAATCTGTGCACCTCGCAAACCTGCTTTTTTGAGGACATGACGGAATTGTGCGGAGGAAGGTACCTAGCGAATTTCGTCGACACCCGTTGACATCGAAAAATCGCCGCAGTTGCCCTTTAATAACCCGACCTTTCGTTTATTATTATTATTATATATATATATATATATATATATATAAAAGTACACAAACAAGAAACAAGACATGCTGTTAAAGAATATTCGAAGGCGGAAGATCAGGCCACTTTAGATCGTCTGTAGCTTTTAGGTGACAATATTCCCCAGAATAGGTCGCCCGTTTGGAATTAAATAAAAATGTCATACATTGCTGCATTTGTGCATCACTGCGTTTGTGCCGAGCAGACCTGTTAGAAAAAATAGAAATAACCCAAGGGTTACTAGAGATATGATACATTTCCACCAAAGGTTAAAACGTGCCCGAAAGAAACAAAAACCCATGGTAGACTAATTTCATTGAAGGCCCATCTTGCGGCTCGGCTAACCGAAGCCAATGCCAGATACGTCAACCACTCAATCCCTAACTTCTTGAAAAATAACGCTGGTAGATTCGAGTGGTACTTAAGCGACACGCGCAAAAGAATGACAGAGATATCAGTAGATGACCACATTGTCAATGATGCAGCCAAAATAGTGAACCAGTTCAATTACTATTTCTGCTCAGCATTCACTCAGCAACACCATACTGACGGAGCAATAATTATCTTCCTATTCTATCTGCCTATTTCAAAGCTTTCGAAGGTGTCTTTTCCTTGTGTTACTGAATCCCAAGACTTAATATTCTATCGGTACAGACGGTATACCGAGCGTATTTTTGCAGCGCTACGCAGAATTTATTGCGCACACCTTTACCATCTTTTTCGTCTTGTGTTCAATGATTCAATTCTTTGTTCTTTTTTCCCGGCAGACCAAACATAGTCCCAATCAGGACCTGACACCAAGCTGCACGTGTACTAATCTTTTCAAGTACATTTTTTTCCGCGAACCGTCAGCGAATGAGACTCACTGCCTTCAAATGCTTTTTTTTTATAATGTTGCTTTTCTGACTTCGAAAAACACGTGTATCATTTGGTGTTAACTTCACTGCTGATAACGCCATACTCTTGTCTATATCTTGACAACTCATGAACTAACTCGTGTTTGCTTTCTTTTTTTTTGCGCACAAAAGTCATTTTACACAATTGTGCAATTTCTGTCTCCAATATATATTAATTATGTTTGTTAGTTTATACTTGTCTTTGAGTGGCAATGCTTGCTATATTCTGTTGTATAAATTGTGCAGGTTCGTTCGCTATGTTAATTTGTTCGTCCGCCCTGCTTGGCCTTCGGATTGCAGTATGTACTGAATAAAATAAATAATTACACCTTTAAGTTACGTTAATTTTACATTCAAGTTATTGCAAATTAAGCCTTACTTTCTTGAGACTTAATTGGCAATCACTGAACAGATAAATCACTGTAATTTATCGTTGTACCCAAGAACTCTAGTTAAACTTCATTAGGTGCACATCGCATATACTAACGGCCAGGCGATATTAGTCTTAATCACATCGCGCCACTCAAAGTACTTTCGGGCTTTCTCTAGCAGAAACGTTTCACACTGCCGAAGATACAATGAGAAATAAAATAAGAGCAAGAAGCCTCCAGTGCTACCTTACAAATTAGCTAAGACATGAGTACCGACTGCATTTAACGTGCACAAGGGATGTATAAAAAAACACGTACAAGAGAAAGAGTCATGCTCTGCAAGCACCATGTCAAATTAAACACGGGTAATTAAAAAACAAATTAAAAGCACCAAGTGAACTTTTTAGAATGAAATTATTGCGAAAAGACATTTTCTTCCAGGTGTAACAAAAAAAAGGGAATGCGTGCGCCCCTCCTCGAAAGAGGATATAACCGCGAAACGATGTTTCCAGTTCCAGGTAGAAGCCCTTCTCCGGTCACCACCGCTACCGAAAACAACTAAGAAAGCAGACTTGCTGGTCTAGCCTGCTAGCATCTCGACAGGAAGCTCTTGGCAGGGAAATTAAAAGGAACACGGTGCCCACGGTAGTTGATCTCCAAATTAATATGCTGGTCTAAAGGATTACTAATGGTGCTTCACCAGGCTATGCGTCACATTAGGGCAGAGCTTTGGCGCATTTTTAGATATCTGAGCAAGGCAGGGAGCTAGTCTTGAAGCAGATGGGCATTATGAAGATATGTGAGAAGTGAAGTGACAAATCTTAAACCTAGAGAAAATTCAAAAAGGTGTATTTTGAATCTTAACGTCATCAACAGCTTCTCAGGCATTCATATCATGCATAGAAAAAGTATCGGTAAGAGAGAGAGAGAGAAGTCATAAAGGAAAGGCATGGAGGTTAAACAGGCTTAGCCCGATAGGCTACCCTGCACTGGGGAAGGGGGAAAGGGGATTGAAAGAGGAGAAGGAAGAAAGAAGTTTACAGACGTCACCGTTACGCACACAAGCGTTCACCTCTGAGTCAGTCACAAGCGGTCATACAGGCTCGTCCATTTCAAGAAACGCACAAGTGCAGGTGTTCCTTCCGCCAGTGTGAGAAAAGGAGTATATGTTCTTTCTGCATGTTCTGTCCAAATATCTCTGTATTGGCTTTTCCTAATCACATAATAGTTTCACTTTGATTGATTGATTGATTGATTGATTGATTGATTGATTGATTGATTGATTGATTGATTGATTGATTGATTGATTGATTGATTGATTGATTGATTGATTGATTGATTGATTGATTGATTGATTGATTGATTGATTGATTGCACCATCCGCAACTGTCACCCGTTGCAGCAATTTCTATGAGACGAAGATTGGTTGCTTTTGATGTTACTCAATCTTCGTCGCTTGCCTAGAAGCATGATGGGCACGTTCCAATATTGCTTGTCTGCATCCAGGTGACAAATGAACGTAACTAAAAGGCGCACATTTTTTAAGATGGTGTCAGAAGCAGATCTCTGAAAGGAAACATTCATTCAAATCTAGAACCCCCTACGTCGCTTCTGACACGATGCAGTTATGCATCAGTATATCATCAAGGTCACGCAAAGAAGGCTGTGAAATTCTAACCATCTTTTGCTAAAACATCCCCACATGACAGTGCTTGTGACACTCTTGTCGTAGTAGTTCGTGAAGTAGTGCATGTAGTGAAAATGGGCTTTCATATCCCAACTGCATTTTCTTTTTCAAAAGCTTCACATAATAGGCAGCCTGTAGCCATAGCTGATAACGTATGCTGCAGCTACTATGATACTATGAGCTGCAGTTAGTTGTAGCTAAAACGAATGTGAAAAAAAAAGACAGGGCTCGAGTAAGTAGAAATAAATATCTCGAAACATGGCGAAAATTTTTACTTGCAAAGTTTTTGCCGCACAAGTCCTCCTGCCCAGCTTGTCAAATCCAGGACTTTCGGATTCCTAAAACAAAAAAAGAAAATTATTGGGATAGGCAATCTACAGGCGTTTTCTACGTTATTTTAAAAAAACCTCACTTAATTTTTTTTTAGTTATGTCGGTGAGTAGGCCACCGCTAACAAGTCTATCCATAAGTTTTGCTTTCAGAAGATCGAATGTCATTTTCCTCCCGCTTGCTTGTGGCAATAAAAATGACAGCAAAATAAATAAAGACGTAGCAGTGGATGTTTAGCATTTGAGAACCTCCATTGAGGAATCAAAGTTAGGCGGCGGTCAGGGTCATTCTTGATTAATATATATCCACTCACAAAAGCCGAAATCTCAAGTTGCATGTAGCAGTGAGTCAAAGCCGCGAACATGAAAACTTCAATCGTTGATGGTGTTCGTAGCAGATATCCTGACACGCAGGGAAGGGGGTAATTATCGGAAAACTAAACCCATTCAACACCTTCAAGTTCCCATAAGATAACATGCCTCTCGCACTGTCACTGCGAGATATAAGACGCTTGAATTCAATAAAAAAAAACAGAAAATAAATATGAAATTATTGTGAAGACTTCATAGCGCAATGCGTAAACCTTCGCGTCTGCCTATTCTCGCTGCAGAATTATTACGTTAGCACCTCGTTTCGTGGAAGTTGAAGACACTATATTTGGTTATTGACCGTGCAACGCCGTTCAGCCTACCAATGAATAACAAAGAAGAGTATATGCTATGAAAATAACGCACCGTGAATAGTACATATTCGCAAAAGCAGGGGCAGCAAGTTCGTGAAGGAGTCACCGATTACAGAATAAGAAATTGGCCTGAAGCGCAAAAGAAAATCAAAAATCCGTATTGTCGTGTTTACCAAGGCGTGCCCAAATTTGTAATGCTCCCTCTCTCTCTCTTTCGCATGGGCACATTCATGCTGCCTCATGTTCTCTCTCCCGTCTCCATTGGTTGCTTGCTCGAACTGTCCCGACCCATCAAGACCCGACCTGACTCGACCGACCGACAGACCAATGAACGAACGAACAACAATTTGGAGACTAAAGCTCCTGTAAAGTTGTCTTTGTCCACAAGCTTAGGTATTTAACAGAAAGAGCACGCTTTACAGGCACCCATTTGACAAGAGCGCTACATATAAAAGGGAATCCTCTCGAATAATACATATGTATCGAGTATCTGCCAAATAAAAATAGCAACTGCAAGCACCTGTGAGAGAGGAAGAAGACGACGTTTTCGAACGCACATGTGCGAGCGCGTCGGCTCCCGTTTCTACAAACCTTTTGGACCAGATTTCCTGCCTCAACCCACAGGAACTGTGCATCAATCGACGCAGTTTACTCCAAGGAACAGGCGGCTACCGAAATCTTACCGGTGGGTGGATTTTTCGGACTTTCCGAGACTTTTCCACCGCACGCCACGTTGGCGCGCAGCTACGCCTCACGAGCCAAACCATACGGGGCGGTCGGGCAGGTGTCCAGCCTAGGCCCAACGCGTCGTCGAGCTAGGAAATGGCCTCCAACCCCAATACCTCGGTTGTAGAAGGCATGGAAATCAATCCGGAGGAAGCGGAGTGCTCAGGCTGGATCGAAGTCGTGAGCAAGAAGAAGAAACTTGCCGAGCGGTGTGATCCTAACGCGCCCACGTCAGCGAAAGGAAGCGGTAATGGCGGCGCCCGCAATGCCGCACCACAGAAGGTATTGCGACGAGTTGTGGAAGCTTCCAGAATCGCGAACCTTCCTAGGAATCACTTTAAGACCATTATAAGGCCTCGCGGAGGGCTGGACGTTAAGAAGACGGACCTTATTATTTTCAAGCGTGCGCTCGCCAAGGCGGCTTCCCTAACAGCGGAGCAGATGTTCGACGACACGTTGTGCACGAACCCCTTCCAGAACATTCTCGTGGTTGCCACACCGTTCGAGGCGAACGCGCGCGCCTACGCCAAGGTTCAGCAGATTTGTATGGCAAGTGTCGTCATAGAAGTGGCGGCCTACGTGGCTGCGTCGGACGACACATGTAAAGGAGTGATCCGCGGAATCAACGTGGACATCAGTGACGTAGAACTGACGGAGATGATCGTCAACCGGAGAAACCCCGGCGCCCTGGGGGTTCGAAGAATCAAGAAGACAACAACAGTGATCGTGTTGTTCGACGGACACAAGGTCCCCCTAAACGTCGTATGTGATGGTGTTCGCTACCCTTGTTCCTTGTATCGCAGGCAAGTAGACGTTTGTTATGCGTGTGGAGAATTGGGCCACAGGTCCGACGTTTGCCCGAAGGGCGAAGACCAGAAAAAATGCCGCGGATGTGGCATGCTCACACCACCAGAGGATCATCAATGTGATCCCAAGTGCGCCATCTGTGGTGGGGCACGCCAAACGGCAGACCGCAAGTGCAAACAGCGCTTCCAGGTGCCATACATCGTGCGCCAAAGACGACGGCGCCGCAGGCGCGCACAGCACGCCCAGCGGGCGGCAGGATCGCGTGGCTTCGACACAGCTAGCGGCGGAGAAGCAATGGCGGGAGAGAAACCCTTCTACTCCCCTCACCGCAACATATCGGCATCGAGAGGACGCTCCCGCTCCCGATCCAGAGGGCGATCCAGCAGATCGCGCTCTCGCTCCAGAGGGAGCGACAATAGCAGCGGACGCTCCCGTTCGAGAGGACGATCGGGTTCCAGGGTGCGAATCCAGGAACCAATGTCCTGGGCAGACAAGGCCAGGATAAACATCTCAAGCGGCAAAAAGGTAACACAGGGCATCTCGCCGGAGCATAAAAGAGAGCAATCTGAGATTTTAATGCTTAAGAAGGAAAATGCAGAGCTAAAAGAGGCACTACGAACGCTGAGGGCTGAGTTCGAGCTCTTCCGTAACTCGCGTGAACCCCGCGAAGTAGCCTTATCCATCCCAGTTCAAGCAGAAGGGTCGAATAAGCGCAAAGCTATTCCCCCCCCCCCCCCGCGACCACGGAAAGAGAGCCAATGCAAACTGACGAGTCCCCCGCTCAGGACCCTAAGCCAGAGCCAAACATACTCGCGTCTTTGAAGGTAATTGAGGAATCGCTCACGCAGATGAGAGAGGCCTTAGCTATTCAATCTAGCACTGTCGAGCATATGGACAGTAACATCTCTCACCTAACACGTAGAGTTGGCATCCTCGAGTCTAAAATGAAAATGATAGACGCTAGCAAAATCAAAAGCATCTCCACTGGCACCACTGCAAAAGCTAAGAAAGTACAGCAGGCTCTGCTAGTTCAATAGAAATCAAAATGGCGGGACAAACCAGAAACCTAATTATCTGGCAGTGGAATTGCGCCAGCTTCTTAAGGCGCAAGGCTGCTCTATTGCAGCTCATCAAAGCACAAGCGATAATGCCGCACGTCCTGCTCTTGCAAGAAACACTTAGTGAGAAGGTCAATTTATCGGGCTACCGTTCGGTTAGCCAAAAAGGAGAAAATGGCAGAGGTATCGCCACATTCGTCAGGAAAGACACCTCTTTTCAGGAGCACGAAGTCAAAATTTGTAACTCGGATAAGAAATCCGGTCTCGAGGCACAGTTAATTGAAATCATCCCCCACGGAAAAATTCGACGAAACATTTTCATTCTCAACTTCTACAGCTCTCCTTCCGCTCATAAGCATAATCTCCGGTCACTACTAAATGGGGTCGCAACCGCTGCGAAATCACAGCCCTTAATAGTCGCAGGAGATTTCAACGCTCCCCACCCGGCCTGGGGTTATGTAACACGAACAAAGAAAGGAGCCAACCTAGTTGCAGCGAGTACAGACCTAAACCTGACGCTGGTCTCGGACCCACGTTTCCCCACGAGGCTGGGAAACTCGGTCGCCAGAGACACGACCCCTGATCTCAGCTTCACTAGAAATGCTGTGGCCACGTGGTCCAACTTACAGGAGAACTTGGGGAGCGACCACTACATAACAGAACTCATGATGGAAATAATAGCAGCTCCTCCCAAAACCTATAAATACACGGACTGGGACCTCTTTAGGGAAATAAGAGGTGAAGATGAGGCAGTATACGACACGTTCAGTGAACTGCTTGTACAGATACAAATGGATGTCGAGAAGGCCACCAAGGAAATAGTTACGGATTTTGATGCCCCAGGGATGGACGCAAGGTTAGCGCATCTCCTGGAAGCCAAGCGCTCTCTCCTCGAGAGATGGAAGACGCAAAGACTCAATCGCAGGCTACGGAAAAAGATCGCGGAGCTCAATAAACTCATTGAGGAGCATTGCTCCGAACTTAATAAACAGCAATGGAGAGACGCCTGCTCGGCAGCGGATGGAAAAATGCGCAAACGAGGCAAATGGACCCTCTTTAAACATCTCTTAGACGATGGGCAATCCAAATGTAATCAGAGACTAGTCATAGACCGATTAATTCATAAGGAAAAAATGGAAGGCATCTCAGAGTCCTCCATATTTCGGAAACTAGCGAACAAATACCTTCCAATTGGCCAAAGCCCAGGTTCTCCCCTCCCTCAGTATGAGGGCGCGCCTGCCCCAGAGCTGGACGTCCCCTTCTCGGAAGCTGAGATCAGGGAAGTGCTGCACAATTTAAACGGAAGGTCTGCCCCAGGCCCCGACAGAGTTACTAACCGGCTCTTAAGAAATTTGGACGACAAAGCAATTCAAGCTTTAGTGAAGGAGATAAATGAGGTATGGGAGGAGGGCGTTGTACCAGAGAGTTGGAAGAAGGCCACAGTGGTCTTAATCCCCAAGCCAGGTAAATCACCCAGCTTGGAGAACCTCCGTCCTATCTCCCTTACTTCTTGCATTAGCAAAGTAGCGGAACATGCAGTGCATAACAGGATATCGAGACATATTGAGCGCAACGAAGTATTCCCGTACAATATGGTTGGTTTCAGGCCCTTGCTTTCAACGCAGGATGTCATGCTCCTGCTCAAAACACAGATAATCGACTCTCAAAGCAAAGATGTAAAAGGGGTCCTCGCACTGGATCTATCCAAGGCATTCGATACAATTGCACATGACTATATCCTTCAGGAGATATCGGCCTTGAACTTAGGAGTTAAATTCTTCTCCTTCGTTGCATCCTTCCTCGAGAGCAGGACGGCGGCGATAAAGTTGAGGCAATCAGTCTCGGAATATTTCACACTCGGAAACAGGGGTACTCCCCAAGGGGCAGTTATCTCACCCCTTCTGTTTAATATAGCAATGCGCAAGTTGTCGGAAAGCCTTGCAGCAATTCCTTACGTAGGTCATGCATTATATGCTGACGATATTACATTCTGGTGTCCTGGAGGATCGGAGGCTACGGTCGAACAAGCTCTGCAGGAGGCTCTGGATGTTACAGAGTCTTTCTTGAAAGGTACGGGACTGGCACTCTCGCCTGGAAAGTCGGAACTCCTGCTGTACAGACAGGCTAGACGAGGTGCTAGGGGACTCACCCCACTCGATCAGGTGCCCATTAGCGTTCGTACCAGAGATGGGCACACCATCCCGAGAGTCGACTCTATCAAAATACTAGGGCTTTCAATAAACTCAAAGGGATGCAACGCTAAGACTATAGCCCAACTCACCACGAAAACTGAAAACATTATTAGATTAATTATGAGAGTGCCCAACAAGAAAGGTGGCATAGGCGAGGATATACTCCTTAGGGCTCACCATGCTTTCCTCATCAGCCATGTCATTTACATAGTCGCGGCCCTCAATTGGACGAAAACAGAAATGGATAAATTAGACACGCTTATGCGCAAAAGTATCAAAAGGGTGATCGGCGTGCCAATCACGGCTAGCACAGAGAAACTCATGACATTGGGAGTACACAACACAACTTCGGAATTAATAGAGGCACAAAGATCAGCACAAATTATTAGATTATCAAACTCCAAAGCAGGCAGAAGACTTCTGGATGCGGCAGGCCTCCGTCCTAGCTTCAATCAGGGAAATATCACGCAACTTGATATTCAGACAAGGAACTCCTTTATTGTAGACCCTTTTCCAAGAAATGTCCACCCCCAACACAATAAAGGTCGAAGGTTAGCGAGGGCTAGAGCTTTCCTAAAGAACATATCCGGAACGGAGACCTTTGTTGACGCGGCGCGACACGCCAGTGCCAACAGGTTCTCCGTAGCCGTAGTCGATGACAGGGGAGAACTCCTCTCGGCAGCCTCGCTGAAAACCTCCTCGGTCGATGTTGCAGAACAGGCTGCTATAGCTCTCGGATTACTGGACTCAAAACGCACTACGGTGTACACGGACTCCCGAGCAGCTGTTAGAGCGTTCGCATCGGGATTGATAGCCAAAGAAGCAGCCAGGATTCTAAACGGCAAACACACGTCTGACATTGTTCACCACATAGTCTGGTTCCCAGCTCACATGGGACCAGATGTATTACCGGGTCACCTGAACCCCAATGAGATAGCCCACGACCGTGCGCGAGGTTTTGTATGCCGCGACGGGTGGTGTCTCGGGAGAGTTCGGGAGAGCTCGTCCACAGTGATCCACTGGTTACTTTTAATGAAATCACCTCTCATTACAGAGGGAATAGGCAGAGTTTTCCTTTCCCCCATCATAAACTCAACAGGCCACAAGCTAGCACGCTTCGCATGCTCCAGACAGGGTCCTACCCCTCTAGGGGCTTTTTGAACATCCTCCACCCGGACATCGATCCACTCTGCCCAGATTGTGGCACTGAATTTAGCTCATTAAATCACATGCTCTGGCAGTGCCCTGTGTTACAGGATTTTAATACAGAAGAAGACTGGACGAAGGCCATTACAGACCCGAGGCAGGACGTCCAGCTCCTGGCTGTACAGAGGGCCCGTGAACGAGCGGAGAGGCATGGCCTCTCTGTTCCGACATGGGGCTAGCCAACGGCTGGGTAGGGACCTACAGGCCCCCGCTTAGCTCCTCAGGACCCCAATAAAGTCGTTTGCTGCTGCTGCTGCTGCAAGCACCTGTTCACAGCTTCACTTGCGTTCTCTTCAAACTTCTGTCTTTGCTAGCTGTAGTGATATCCTGTTGAGGTGGCCTCGCTGCCGCAATAGCCTTAGGATGATTGCCAGCTCACTCAAGCACAATCATTGAGCCTCGGTAAACTTGTTTACACGTGATACTTTATGCTTAATGCTAATCACAAGCTTCCGCGGCTCGGATTTTTACGCTGGTGTGCCCAAAAGCACCCACCCACATTGTGGGCTTAACCAAGCTCACCCTCACCGAAATGCAGGAGTAGGAGATGTCAATTCATTCTCCCTCTCCGCCGTACACGTAGCCACCAGAGGCGTTGGTGCCTACGAGAAAAACATTTAATTACCACGCGCTTTCACGTGCACATACGCCAGAGAGCCCCGAAACATTGATAGCGTTGACATACCTTCCCGTCTCTGATCTCTTCCTCCCTCCTCTTTTTGCTTCCTTTCCAGAGGGCATTTTATTTCGGAAGGAGAGCCACAAATGACTTGAGAAGCGCAATGCATGTGTAGTACATGATTTTATAGACTAACAGCATAACAGATAGAACGGGCGGACTTTGCCGACAGACTCCAATAGAATATGATAGACAAGCTGCCGAGTACAACGTTGTCATGAGGGACGACATGTTGAATCAAGAATAAAATGAACGTAAAGAAATAGCCGGAGAGCACGCAATTTATTTCACAGAGTATATTGTTGTTGTCCTTTACTGTTCTTGTTTTATTCTCTGCGGCACGAAAGCTTATGCGCTCCCACGGAGCAAAGAAGTTTCTGGGTTCTGTTTTTGACACATTTATAACGTTGTCACCAGTGTCTGTGGCTCTTTTAAGAGGCAGGATAATCGAAAAAACAAAGAAAACCCTGCTTTGGCTTTCACGCAGTGCATTCGATAAGGCTGTGCGCTTTGTCTGGCCGGGAAATTCTTCCTTGTACTTTCCCCGCAAAGCTTATTGTAAAAAAAAATAAGAAATAAAAACATCAGTTGGAGTATCAACTGAAGTACTCCGGCATTACTGATCGTTTAAACTGCATCGGGAGGCCTTTATATGTGCACGTGAATTAAAGAGGACCAAAAAGTAGAGGCTATCAATCATGTGAAGTACACGAGGATAAGCTTCAGCGCCACCACAAATTTTTTTTCATACATTTCTGTTTTTCAGGGTAAAGACATATGTATTCTTCTGTCCTTGATAACGCCTGTCTTGTCCGTTGGTGCTTTATTAGTATATCACTATTTTAATTCTTAGAAAAAAATAACAAGGTGGTAATAACTATTTAGCGTTGCTTTTTACAGCGACAGCGGCAGTTGCACAAGATGGCATCAAGAAAAGAAGTAAATGACACACGAAGTTGACTGTCAAACACGAATGAAAGAAAATACTGCCATGTGGATGTAGTTTTTATCCTTAAAATTATGACATACATTATTTAACAATGTAATTCGTAGGCTTTATGAGGGCAGCTAATGAGATTCTAAACAGAGCCCACACACGCAAGCATTTATTAGGTGTTATTGCATCCACGGCTTTTTTCTTAAATTGACTACCAATTGCCCATCAACATCACACATGTACATATGACAGAAAAAAGTTACCGATCACAATTATAATTATGTCTTTCAAAGTGTAATTCATTGTAGTAACCAACTATTGAATTACTAAAAAGTAATCTATTACTTTTACGTTACATCTACTTTAATTCCTGTCAACTTTTCTTCCTATTGCACAAATACAGTAAACAAAACACGCTGGTCTGGCTATTTCAATGTATCCACTGCAGCCCTTCACGTGTTGTTTATTTTCAGTAAAAAAATTTATTGCAGTACTTTCGTTTTACGTCTACCTTTGTTTTCATGTGAAGGCATCAGTAGCGACACAAGAAAACTGACTCGATAGAAAGTAGTATGGTGTTGTAGCATACGAATATCTTGCAAACAAAACTGCGTTTACTGAATGCCGTGGTGCTCGCGTCTAGACGCTCTATAAAGCGCAGCATTGTACTTTTGAGGGAGCTAGGTGAGGGCACTCCCGATATGGCCAGTAAAAAACTACAGAACTCGCCTGTAGGTGATTTCGTCCGAAGTGGTCATCACTATCGAACCATTTGACGGCCAACATCTGATGGACTTCCTCCTGGCCCCTTTTTTTTTTTTATTGATATGATATAAAGAGATGTTGGCGCACAATTTAAGGCGCCGGCTACTCCTTATCTCTTGGGTGGTTCCGTCATACATCATTCAGAGTTCACGGTTACATATCAAATATTCATTTCACACAAGCACCAGGACTTATAAAGCAACGTTTCCACAGGAAGACTATGGCAAATGTCTCCACACCTATGTAGTCGAAAGTCTCAAAAATAGAAACGATACTGTCACCTAATAACACATTTTCTAGTCAGCGGGTCAGCGGCTACATGCAATATACATGGCAAATGTCTCCACACTTATGTAGTCGAAAGCCTCAAAAGTACAAACGATACTGTCGCCTAATAACACATTGTCTAGTCAGCGGGTGGTATATACATCGTGTAAATATATTAGCACATACAGTCACAACAGAGCAGTCAACATAACATAATTCCCAAACAGATGGATATATAGAGTCACATTGAAATGAACAGAACAATGAAAGCACTAATAACGTCCAGCGATGCCGCTGTCTTCAAAAAAGTCTTTAGTGCTTTTAAAGCGCTCTTCTGCAAGGCCGTTGTTGGCCAAGGGCCCAAGAGTTTCCTTAAACTGAGAGGTCTGCGGTCTAATTTACTTAGCGCTGATTTAAGTCGGCATCTTGGTGTGTCGTGACGTGGGCAATCTAGAAGGAGGTGATATATATCTTCATCTACAAATCCACAATCACATTCGGGGGTTTCCGCTCGGCCAATTCTGTGTAAGAAATGCTTTGTGTAGGCAGTGCCTAGCCTTAATCGATGAATAAGCGTTTCCATAGTTCTATCTAATGACAATGAAAATTTGAATTCAATAAATGGATCAATATGATATAAGTCAGAGCTCTTCGAATTCTGGTCAAACCAAGTGTTTCTAGACATGTTGAAAGACGTTGTCCTTATAATGCAGCGTAATTCATTCTTTGATATTAGGAGCGGAGCCGTATCATCTTTCAGGTGCGCTTGTCGTGCTGCTTCATCGGCTGCTGTGTTGCCAGGAATGTTGCAATGCCCTGGTATCCACTGGAATGCTATTGCATGTTTCGCTTCGCTTGCCTTTGTGAGGTTTTTAAGTGTTTCATATATTATACTGTCGCTGAATGCTTTCCCCTTTGTGCTGCAGAGTGATGTTAGAGCCGCCTGTGAATCGCTGAAAATTACCCATTTTTGCGCTTCTGTTACTGACAATATAAATTTTACCGCACATAGGATTGCGAACAGTTCAGCCGTTGTGGACGAAGTCGCACGAGATAACTTAAATGATTCTTGTTTGTTGAGGTGCGGTATAATGAATGATGAAGTTGAAGAGGTTGCTGTACTGGAGCCGTCTGTATAGACGTGTGTGTATCCTGAATACCGCATATATATCTGGTATAGTGCTAGTTGTTGAGCAGCTTGAATGAACATGTCTCTTTTGCTGAATATCCCTTCTACTGACAATTCGATTTTTGGAACTGTAAGCAGCCATGGAGGATATTCGATGTCTGAGTTCCAAAATTCATTTCCTGGCCCCCTTCATTCGTTACCCCTCGAGTCTTAAACGAATAATTGTAACGTACGCGAACAAACGTTCACTTTCCTCGAAAAAGCGGCGAAAACTAAAATGCAACTTAAAATATTGCTCTACATTAGTAAGCTGTGAAAATAGATTCATGCCTTACAATTCCAACATTAAGTGTATATGAGTCACGCATCAGAAATATATAAACATGTGCGTTTAACGGCCGAAAACTTCTATGTCACAGAAGTGCTAGACTGCATTAAGCAAAAAAGAATACAGTAGCAGCTTATACTGCTCCTGGATGCCGCCCGTAGGCGTTTTCATGAAAGACTACAGAGAAATGTAATTTATCAGAAAACTGGGAGGTCACCTTTCCAACAGAGGTATGCAAATCGGCAAAGATGCAACACTCAGATGATCGAGGCGCAGCTGCCAGATGCTGACTGTAGGAAGAGAGAGAGTGAGCGAAACAACTTTGAATGAGTCCCTGATGGGCTCAAAAGCATAGGAAAGAGGTAACTCATGTACACTGTGTACCAATATGAATGGTAAGACCAAATTTGTGGTTAAGCCCTGCAAGTGTACTAGTTTCTGCCCTGAATTAAAATTATTTCCTTAACCTGGATCCATCAGCATGCAAATTGACCTTAATTAAGGTTCTGACCTTTAAGTTTGCGGGAATCACATTTTAAAGAAAGATTAATTATTCCCTTTCATACTGCAGCAGAGTGTACATATCTTCATCTCTTTGGACAATGTCACTAGCAGATCGCATACGTTCTACTTTAGCTTCCGCCAAATTTAAATGTTGGTAGCTGCGTTGCCTCTTATAGCTTCTTTTGTCAATAAAGTAACCGTTTGCATGTAATTGGTTATTGAAAAGAGTAACTGAATTATAGTGCGCGTTACCGTGTAAAGAAAGTAATCGTTAAATTACAATGTACAAAAAATGTAATTGATTACATGTAATTATTTACATTTAGTACGTTAGGTACAAGTCAGATCAACATGAATGGTTACTATATTCTTACAGAGCAAATTCTTCATATATTTTATGTAATGAGGCATGAGATGCTATTGAATTCCTCCTATTTCGAGCTCTTTTGAAAGTTTACTATTGAAACGAACGAAATCAGTTTGGATTTCGTTCGTTTCGTTCGTTTGGATTCCGTTCGATAACCCAAGAAAAGTTTTTGGGTTACCCTTCGAAAACAGCGAGCTGGAAACTGTAGTACGGGAGCGTTATGCTGCCTACTTATCATTCTTCGTATTCTCTTCATGCACACAATATGTTCCGTAAAGTGGACATAGATGAGGACTTTGCGCGTGTGATCGTTCATTTAGAGGACGCGTAGTTTTCTCGCGGAAACGCCGATGCCAGAATATATACACCGTTGGCAGCTTAACGAGGTGGTTGTTTACGCTGCTGAATCGAAGGTACCTATGCTTGCTGCCCATTTGGGATGCCAGGCAAACAGTGCACATCGGAAGCTAAATAATGAGTTTGCATAGCAATACGTAAAAATGAACACATGTTCGTAGTCGCATTTAACTTAGGGATGTGCCGGTGGGTGCGGCGGGCAGCTTTCCGTTGAAAACAACGTACCGATGTCCATACAGATCCGTGTCATCGCTTCTCGCTTTTTGGGTGTGCACTGTACGAAATGAGAAATGGTTTATTTCAAATCTGTATGTGCAAAACTGAACCACGGGAGTAGTCTTCTTCATCCTGCTGGCTTAATTAGGTTCAGGTCAGTCGCTCAGGTCCGCCAGCAGCGCGACGCATGAACTACGTGACTGTCACAATGAGCTAACCTCGGCTGAACGCGATCGGCATCGGCTCAAACTGTGTGTGGATGGCGAGAGCTGAAGTCCGTACAGCCAACAACGCAACACCACTTGCCACCCCCCGTCACTTGCCCCTCCACAGGGACCGCAAATTCTCGCGACAGCGACTTCTCCTGCGAAACACTAGATCACGATCGTCGACTCCTCCGCGCTTTTGTCGCTGTGGTCTGCATGATCCCGGCATGCTCGGAGTGGGAGTCCCCTGACGTCATACACAATGTTGCCTGTAAATGAGGAGCAGGTAAGGTAGAGTGTTCGAGGCGATTTATTAAATTCACTTGTAAAAAATCTGTGCAGCTCTCAAACCTGATTTTTGAGGCCATGACGGGAGTGTGCAGAGGAACGTACCCAGCGAATTTCATCGGCATCTGTTGACATCGAAAAATCGCTGGAGTTGCTTAAGTGTAGTCGGTTTACGAGCTGTGTGCAACGATGCAACACCGAAGTATTTGCTCTTTTTCATAAAACTATCTCAACGAGAGCTACCTCATATGCACACAGAGGAGTGTGCAGTGAGCAGCTTTGTACAGTAAGCGAAGTCATTTGTGAAACGAAAGCTGCAGCTACATTTCGCCCTTGATCGACATCCTCAACAAAAAAACGGAGTGAAACCTTAGATCACCATAGCGCTTCAGCATGTTAGCGGTTCCTGCTACTCTTTGTGTACGAGTAGAGTCTCTAAAATTGCAAAAGAAAATTGCCTGGGACGCCAATGATGTTCTCTCTTTTGTGTGCGTGTGTGTGCGTGCGTGTGTGTGTGTGTGCGTGTGCGTGTGCGCGTGCGTGTGCGTGCGTGTTCTGTTTTGTTGCAAATAGTCTGTCGAGGAGAGAGGGTGAAAGAATGCTGTCCTAAGCACTGTTAAGTTAAAATTAAAAGCAAACTGAAAAAAACGAACACAAAGGCCTCCTGTACTGCAGGTATCTAACAATGATTACCTACTTTCGCTGCTACGACACAATTACGAGACACAAGTTATAATATTTAATTTTCGGCAAGGGGAACCACCTGTCCACTAATATGAACGAAAGGTGCAAAAGCACAGCTCAATTGTAACTCAGTTGCGAGTGCTCAAAACACAAGCAAACAATCGCACATATTGCTATGAAACATAAACAATCGCCAAGTTTGTGTAATCCTAAGTTTACTAAGATATCTGCAACGAGGATGCCAGCCTCGTGCAGCAGTTGACTCGGCAACCAATATTCAAGTGTTTTGTTTCAGCAAAGGTGAGCGATCCTCGTCCTCATAGCATATTTGCTAATTCTCAGCTTTCTTGAAACTGTTTCAAGTTCATGCCACAATCTATATACCCTGCCCCAGTGCAGCAGCAACGCAGGAATTTAGATTGATACTGAGCAACTTTGATGCAGCGCACACTCACGAGTAAAACATTCGAAGACATCGATGCACCGAATAATGGATTGCGAGAGTTAAGTGCAGTATGCAGCCTGTATTTGGGGACTATTTCCACTTCAGTCGTATGTATATGCCTTCACGAAGACCGTTCTCAAATTATTTTGTAATGCATCTACGCGTAGTAGGCGGAATAAGACATTCTAGCCCTTTTGCTGCTGAGCCCTTGTGAGAAAGGCTAAGCACTCTCGGCAAAGAAAGAGTACGCAGGCATCATGTTTGGAACCTTGTTAGTACTGCGAGCTTTAGGACATATTACAAGAGTGATGCGAAAAAAACCTAGGCCAGGGGCGGTTCAGTGAAAAAAGAAAGAAAAACAAATAACGCAAGTCGTGCTTCATGCATAAATGTGTCTCTTTCCTTTGTTGCGTGCCCACTTCCTCCTTCATTTTTATTTCTGACCCGCATATGCGAACGACTCGTCTGTGTGTGACGAGTCGAGTCTTGATCGATCAGCTCTTGGTGTTTACGTAGGCAAAATTAATCATGAAAGGCCCAAGAAGGCACTAGTGAATTATGTGGCGTAAACAGCGTGGTGCAAGCCGAGGCAGATTATGTAACCTACGATTGAGCGGCGGTGACAAATCCTCCCCCCCCCCCCCGTAAACAAAGACAGAAAATGATGCTGCTAGGGAATGGCGAAGGGTCCCTGGAGAATCTTCTCCTAATGAGACCCGGGAAAAAGTGAGTGGTGGCGTATGCCATTGCGGCACCGGAAGTATAACAGCCATTGTTTTTAACAGTACGACACTTCGCTTTCGCTCTTGATTGCATTGAACTACTTCCCGCTGCATCGGTACGAAAACAGATGACGTAACGGAGTCGGCATCAAAAGGGCGACGCGCGGCAGCTGAAGACGCTTCCGGTGGAAGCAATTTCTGGGTGCGTGTGATGGTGCCGCGTAAGTTCCGAAGTCGCGGTCGCGTCGGTAATTGGGAAGGAAGGTGCAATTTCATTTTCCCACTCTCAGTTTGGCGAGCGCAGTAGATGCACACCTTAAAACTTGTGTAAACGCGAAACTGCAAGCACAGTTGACATCATACAATGATGAACTATTGTTGGTTAGAGTGAACCACATGCTTCCAAGTGCACTGTTTCGTGCCGTCTCGTGTACCAGTCTTCTGTTAAGAATGTTTAGACCTTATTGTACTGTTAGCGGTGTGTTTAGGTCTTTGCTATCGTATTTTTGTTTCCTGTGTTAAATGTATTGCCTGTGTCAGCGTGAGTAAACGGTTTTGTCCTTCACTGTATGTTCCGTGATTTCGACTTATTGACCCGCTGAAAAGTTAAGAACCTGCATCACAATAATCACTGCAGGCAGCGCCGCTTGCTCGAACAAACAAGAAAGCATAAAATGTGCAGCAGGTGTAAGATTGAGTTGAACGATTCCATTGCTTCCGACTATAGTTATAAATGGTCGATGTGACGAATGTGACTTAACATTCAGATCTTCACATTTGGCCGTGTCTTGAAGTGAAGCCAATCTTGCAGATAGCTTGAAGACCAGTCACCTACATTCTCCGATTGTGAGAACTATTATTAAATAGCAAGAATTTCCTTCTACAACAGATTAACCTCATCGGTATTGTAATTTCCCGCAAGAAAAAAAACGATAAAAGAACAACTTCCACTCTTTCGTCTTCCAACTCTATCGAAAGCTGGTCAACAGAATTTATTTCTCTATGAGGGACAGTACCCTATAAACGCCCTTTGAGAAGTTTTCTTATTGTTTCAATAGAGAGTTGCAATCAAGTCAGTCAGAATGGGTCGTATCTTAACATTACATAAAACTGAGCGTCACAGCCAAGTCCGTCATGTCCGTAAGAGCATCTAATAAGCTTAAGTTTACATAAAGCCCAGAATTTCAGTCACTTATGTAAGAATATCCAATATTCTTAAACTTACATAAAGCCCAGCGTTGCAATCGAAACCGTGAGAATACCCAATATTCTTAATCTTGCATAAAGCTCTGCGTTGCAGTCCAGTCAGTGAGCATGGCCTCCCAATATTCTTAACCTTACATATCTTTCAGGTCAAACAAGATTACACTACATATTCCCCAACTTATATAAAATATTGGGATCACATAGCGTGATTTTCGCTGTTCAAATGTCGATGCAGCAAATTATACTACCTCACTTTACGGAAAAATGGTAGGTAGATCACAGTTGAGTGCCGCAAAAATTTATTGCTGCTGCGCCTTGACATCGGTGACTAAAACGTTTTCTAAAGTAAATAAAAAATTGGTATTACCTCAATAATAGTATGGTAACGCCTTCCTTCGTTTTAACCAATATGATGAATGTCATGCCTCTACTTTGAGATGTGGAATCCTTAATTTTAACAGAGCAGGGAGCGAGAATTCTCACTGGCAAACTTGCAAACAGCGCAATCAATTGTTACTTACAGGTCACCAAAAAGGCAGAAGCTTATATCTTAACGGCACAAAGGTGAATCCTGGTGTTAACAGCGCGGAACGTAGACAAGACACGAGAAATGAAGACGACACCAGAAGCGCTTGTGGTGTCATCTTCTCGTCTCGCGTCTCGTCTACGTTTCGTGCTGTTAACACCAGGATGGAAAACCAACAAGCTCAAGCTGCTATTCTAACAAAGGTGAATAACGTTTGAAAACAAGAACACCGCTAGTACCATTCAAAAAAATCGAAACAGGAGCCAATAAATGTGTTCCTCTTCATATAGAGTGATTGTCGAAAGCAAGCTACCCACAGATGCCTATCGTTCAAAACTTCCTGTGCGAAACTGAAGTGTTAAAAATCAATGTTCAGTTCCAGGGCAACTCGGATTTCCTTATTCGAATACATGTATAGCGCGGAAGTGACAACCGCTACTGGACTAATTTGAATTAAATCAATTGCAATTTCAAAAGAAAGTTGTATTCTACTCAGCCCAGGAAGCAAAATACTGATTTAGAACTTCTTTTAAAAAGATAAACATTGTCAACGTTGTGTTCCAGAAAAGTAGAAGCGCAGTTTTAACATTCGTAAGCGTATACCAAAAACAACTATCGCAGATCTGTACACTTCATCTCTTAGAGAATCTCAAATGGAAAGCTTCTGTATGTAAAGTTGCAACTCACATGAAATTATTACAATGTTTACAACAGCTTTGCGAAACTTTCACTCATGAATTAGTGTTTTATTTGACAGCGTTGCATATTACACCGATTTTCCAAATTTAGATTTATATTATTACGTGATGTTTACAAAACTGTGACATCTTTTTTTGCGTCTCAGTTAAGGCTGTAAAGTTCATAACTGAGCTTTTAAAAATTTCGTAATTTTCAAGGTGCTTCTTTTTTAATTGACGGCCTAGATAATAAAATTCGGCTTTTTCTGTCGCTAGATTTTAACTGTTTCTTCTAAATGCAATAAACTTTATCCAAACCGCTGCAATGGAAGCCGATAAAAACGATCTCTCCATGCACATGTATTAGATAAGATCTCCCGAGCTAAAGTTTCCTCTAAACACTTGATTATTATTATTATTATTCCTTTCGAAAAGGGGTGGTGACAAATACTAGGCTACTTGATTTAATCAGTTATGCTATACATGATTTTTTTTATTCTAGCATTTTTGCATACATCTCCTGATTTTTTTTTCTTTCTCAGAACTTCTCTATCTACCGTGTGCCACTACCTATGCCTGTAACGGATCCGGTCGTATCAATTTTTTTCGCCAATGCTCCACATCTCTCTTGCTTACCTTGACTGCTGAACGGTTGATGCTTCCGTCAAAGTTTAAATCAAACGCTTCTCGAAGGCGTACGTTGCAATCCTACGGGTCTAACTGGGTGAATCCCTTCACATTCCATGAGCATGTGCCAAGGGGCCTTACTTTACACGAAATTTATGTATTAAACAAAAAAGGACGCACTGTCTCTTCCTCCCTACTAATTTCTTTGTTTTGATATCACGGACTCAGTTACACTAGAGATAGACTTTCTACCATGAATAAAATGTTCGGTGCATATTTGAACACGTAAGAGTTTCCACACGAAGCTATGCTGAAATCATGGGCAATGATTGTCTATGTCAGTGTATAGCCGGACGCATCATGTAAGCTATTCGCTTTGCGAATGGGATGATGTGCTTGAAGGTGCCTATTTAGCGCAGAAACAATATTTACGTAGCGTTTGCTGTCGCATCGCGTGATTCCGTATAAAACAGAAGCGTCGACCAGCACATCCGTAGTGGTTTTTATGCGTGAAATCTCCAACGTCGCGAGCGCCAGCGTAGAAGGCTATGCGCCTCTCCCACCGCCAGAGCTCTCTTCCGCAGCCGCCACAGAAGAAGAGGGCGGTGGGAGAAGAGAAGAAACTTTATCAACTATTGATTACGCAAAAGTAAGACACAAGTCGGGGCCTTTATGGTAGAAGAGGAAACCTGCGGTTCCCAAGCGGCAGGTTTCTACCATAAGGTATCTAAAACTTCAGACACCCGCGAAGCTGTCGCATGACAGTGTGCGCGTCACAAAGAGCTACAATAGTTGGCGTTCAGCGGCGAACTTCGACTCGGCTGCTCGAGAGCACGGGCCCTTTGCATCGACATCGACCACCACGAAAACCGACGAAAGAGCCAAGAAAAGAAAGAAAAAGGTAATTTCCTTTAAAAAATTCCAGCCTTGATTTATCTGGTTATTATTTCTTTCTTTCTTTATCCACTCCTCCAACCTCTTTCACTCCCGTCTACCGACCCCCTTACACACCTCTTTTCCTCATGCTTCACATCGTTCTACATACGGCCAATATTTTCAATTCCAGACACTCTCATGCATAAATCGTGATGCGAGTTTTAATTGCGATGTACTTTTAGGCAAAGAAACAAAAGCCTATAGATCGCGTCATAGCTCCATTTGGGGTGACCTTTATAACCCATGTTTTATGAACATCACGGACGTATTTCATGCCACGTCATCGCTATCCTCCTCGTTATCATTGCGTCTCGCTTAGAGACTGATATTTCCAGATTTATTATTCTATTGAAATGAAAGTAGGGTTCTGAGTACTGACACAGAACTGGAATAAAAGCTTGGAATTCTAGTCTACAGCGCAAGCAAGGCAATGACAAGAGGGGAGCATACGAACGTGCAGACATGGCGCTATGTTCATGTGCTATTCTTGTTTCCAGGTCTTGTCTGCGCCACACTAGTTTTCCAAGATGGTATACCAACAACCCCGCATTGCAACACTAGTTGCAAAAAAACATGCTGAGGCACCTGCTCCTATACTAAAAGGTGCTACACAACGGACGTAGACCTAACTTCGGACACACCAACCACATATTTTACCTTTTTAGTCAAACTACAAGTCGTCGTTGGGAGTACTGTCGCGCGACGGAGTAGAGAGACAACCCTTCAATGAAGGGCTGAAATTTTAGCCGGCGTATAGACATCACTGACATGCTACTCTGCGTGGGGAAGTGAATTGAGGGGAAAACAATGGAGTAGATTGAACAAGTTCTACTACGTCACGTAGGGTACGGTGAAGAAGGGGCTTGACTTAAGATAAATATAACTGTATCAAGGGTCTCTCACTCTAAAACGCATATTAAATCCAATGCGCCACATAAAAAGTGCATCAGACACTCCGTTTCTTTATCAGTTCTCTAAAGTCACAAGCTTGCATTCCAATACAGTGTCATTTATCTAGAGTCAATTGCCAGCATTTCTATAGAGAGGAGCTATCACTCATACACAGATTTATGCGAATAAAATTGTCAACAGTAAAAAAAAATTAAAAGGAGTGATTTTCTTCTCTCTCTTTTCCATTAGAACGTTTGTATCTCCCTTTCTTTTTTTTTTTTTTGCAAAGAAACATGGAGGTCATTTCAACGTACATCGACACACCTTCGTGCTCGATTCCCGCTTGACTCTGGCTTGCCAGAGCCAGCTCAATAACCATGACAAAAGGCAACTTGCAATGCAGCAGCAAGACAGTAAGTACACTACATGAACGGGCAAGGGTTGTTCATTGAATAGCAAGAGCTTTTCTTTCAAGGCTAGACTTTGGGAAGGTAGGGTAGCAAGGTGATAGCCGCACGTAACTCGTTCTACAGCCACCGCTCGAACAAGCAAAAGCTGCCACGCTGCCTTGTTTACTTCCTAAGATTGAAAAAGGCAGTAGAAATTGCACACACCAGAAACACCTCGGGTCTTTTGTATGGGTGACAACTCCCAATAACACTGCACCCGCGAAAGCTACAGGGAGCGTCTACATTTGCCTTTTGTTGAACATCCGGTGCACTCGTGGTGTGACGTGCTCTGAATTGACAAGGGTTTCCAGCGTATGCACGTGTACTGCATCTGGAAACACATTTACCTTAGTGCCCCCAGAACGCGAGCAGTTTTGCAAAAGCATTGCTGTTTTATTCCGCGAACACTGGCTCTTCTCATTGCCTCATCAATTCTCTTGGTAAGTTGGTGACTTCGGTTACACGTGGGTGGGGGAACGACAAAGAAGTGTAGAACCTTTACTTTGCGAATTCTTGGCATAGTTCTGAGGCTGACACAACTTTGGATGACATCCGACTTCGCCGACACTGCTTTCTTTGACGAGTGCCGGTAGTAGCGATATTACTTTCGTTTACATGTTGATGCTGTGGACGACGATATTTTATTAAAAGAAACTTAAACAGTTTAAATACCTTTCAAAAATGTAGTGATAGTGAGAAATAACAGAAAAGTGACTGACTTGACGAGCAAAATGAATCACTGTAGCGGTAAGTACAATTTCTCGCGAAAGCTAGAACGAAACGAACGATACCTAGAAAGTGACATAATCGCTACTCTGCAAAGACGTAAAATTGTCAAAACATTTTTTGCAACCATCAAAATTTACTGACTTATTCATGGCTTAGGGCTAGTTTCTTTCATACCTTTTGATAATATCTTTCTTAGGGGGTCTCAGGGGGTCTCCCTGAGAGTTAAACGAATACCGCGTTGCATTAAAATCGTGAGTATCTACCAAAGTTAAAAACTGCCTTTTATGTTTTAAAAAATGCTCCAAAGGTGTATGGAGCCCATACCTATTCAAAAGGACGTGTTGCTACGAGTTGAGTCAAAGGCTTCTAAGAAATTACAGAAAGCCCCGACTTCTTTCGAAACCTCTTTATAAATTCTCTGTGAGGACTTTGAGGAATTCGACTTTGAGGCGTAAAGTTGGCAGTGGCATCGCTTGGTAGGCGATGGAGACAGAGAGATGCAAATGAGAGAAACACAGAGAGAGATCTACACATGCTATGCGACGCACACTTACAACGAAAGTATTTCCTCCCAACATCTGCAAAAGTGGAAGCCCGTGCACACCTATCTTCGTATTTCGTAAAAATTCAAAGGTGTAGGTAGTGCGTTGAGTGTGAAGTCAGGTTTCACGAAAACTAGCCTCCATAAAGCTTATACTTTACTAAGCAAACAAAAACAAAACACTGCTATGCGCTGATGCTGAAGTTTGCTCATTCTATGTGCTACCGATTTAGTCCAGATGTCCTGCAGTATAAAGCTGCTGACATGTTTACTTCTCTCAAACTCACAGTTGTGTTTCAGTATGTGGGATCACATCATGTATTTCTTTGTAATCACAGCGCGTCAGTGAATTAATGACATTCTGTGCCTTTCTGGCACTACTGCGGGCTCAGAAATGCAAGTTTCGCTAAAGAGCAACAGCCGCGAGAGATAGAGAGGGGGGGATATAAGGAAGGCAGGAATGCAAACCAGTCAAGAGTCTGGTTGACTACCCTACGCTGGGGGAAGGTAGAAGGGGAAGAGAGAAGAGAGAGAAAGAGAGAGAGAGGTTATACAGACGGGCACAGATAGCCGTTGAATCAAAGCCGCTCGTGCAAACCAGACGTTCTCAGAAAGTACAAGACTGCCTTCACTGCCTTCTGAGCCGGCGAACGGTGGGGACGGTGTGCTAGTGCTGTCTGTTCACTCAAATGACGATGATCTAGTTCTTGCGATGTGTTGGACAATGATTGTCTTTGTGCTTGAAATTGAGAACAGCCACGACATCACAGCTATACATAGGGGAAGAGGCAGAATTCTTAGGCCACGTCGGAGATCTTTGACCGACATTTCGGCACCGAGACTGATTTCATAGGCCTCATCGTCCACAGCATCTTCCCATCAGACAGAACGCTAGCATGTGCATAAACTGCATAAGACACCCGGCATGACCTGACCAAGAGCAAGAAGACATAGTGATGTACCATAAGCTTACAAGCTTAACTAGGCAACAATAAATGCTTGGCAAATGAACATGCTCCTCTCATCATATGAATAAAAGCTTATCCTCTCTAGGTTTCTCCGGGTTTTCTTAGCACGGATACGACGGATAAAATATTGAATGTTATACCAATCGCTCAAGAAGAACGACGATCGTCGTAGCGAAAGTGCTCCTTATACAAACTTCCTCTATACTCGCGTACTACCAGCGGACTACTCTTTCTCCTTTATCGCGGATAAATCTGATGTTGCCTGAGAACTGAAAAGACAAAAAATACACACAGAAAAGTATTTTATGTGCCCCTCTATCTGAGCAGAAAAGTACAAAGTTGATTCGTAAACGAGACAAATATTAAACGTGCACACATAAATGAACTGGCCCGCTAATCACACAGCTGAGTCGGTTTCGCCGGATTCGCACAGTGATTACATGCACGAAGTGGTCGTCTCTACTCTGTGAACACACTCAGCCTGCCGCTGATGAAGCGCTACTTCTGCGTGTAATAAAAAAAGCAAAAGGTGATCGAAAGCAATTCCAATAGCTGCGCTGTTTTTCTTTCACCGTAAATTTCATGCAGCGTTTTCACCTCGTGATCGTAGGAGTGCCATGCGATGGCAACATCGCAAATGATTAGGTTAGGCAAACTTATTCTGGATGGCGTGGGATATGATAGGTTGGAGATAAGAATAATGCCTGATGTAGTACCCTACACGCTTCTTGGTGCAATGAGAATTATATATTAAGTGCGCAAGCGAGGGTAAGGCTGGAGTAGATGGGACAGGAACAAATGGAACAATGTACAGCTAAAGGCGGGCCTGGGAATGCATGAGGGCAGAGAAACCATGCCGTTATGGCTCTTTCGGCCGCACTTAAAGAAACATAGAAGGGGGAGGAAGTGGGGGCAGAAGCTCGATGCCTACGCCTACTTCCGATAAGACAACTGGCCGCACGTCTGAGCAATGAGAGAGCAATAAAGGCACTGATGAAAAGGGCGGTGCCTCCACAGGACAAAAAGTGCGAGCACCATGACGAAAAGCTTTTCGGATGTTATCTTTAGAGCCCACGCCCGTGGAAATAAAAGAAATGAGTACACAGTGAAAACAGAAAGATACGAAGTGACAGCACGCCTGGACTGTAGAACCTTCCTCACAAGGCACAGGACATTTCGTAAGGATCTTGGAAGCCCCTCAGCTTGCCACATAACGGAACCTGGAGGATGCATCCTTGACACGCACTTACCCATGAAAGAACCTTTCACTTCAAGAGGCACGCGGCCCTGCACAGACGCTCGTTGTATCTGTGGCTGAGCTAAGTGCTTATGACCAAGTTAATATTCCCTACACCCTCCTCCTCGCCCCAACGTTTCGGTTTTGTTTTTCCACGTCATTACAATCAGAGTTATCAGAGTTCCTGGGACGTTCCTGTTCATTCCTGATATGAATGGCCATCAGTACGACGTGCAATTTGTGCGGGTGCGATGAGACTCGTGAGCACCTTCTATGTCACTGCCCATCCTTCGACACTCAACGACGTACATCACAAGCCAAACTCAACCTGCTAGACAATAGAGCGCTCTTTGAAGAAAAAATTCTTGGACCATGGCCTATGCGTTCTTGCATGCAAAAAGCCACAAAAGCCCTTCTGTGTTTTTTGAAGGTCACTGGATTGTATGGACGCTTGTGACAGTGGAGATTCCTCTGCGAATGATTGTACATGGCTCACTATCATTTTCTTTTTCCCTCCTTATATGTTCTTCCCTTTTGCCCCTTCCCACGTGTAGGATAGCCAACCGTGCACGTCCTTGATTAACCACCTTACCTTTCACTCTTCATTTCTCTCTCTCTCTCTCTATCTATCTATCTATCTATCTATCTATCTATCTATCCATCTATCTATCTACCTATCTATCTTTCTGGCAGTTTTGCTTGATACGTTCTAACCTTGAAAGATGCTACGTATTTGCGCGTCCACCAAGAGAGACCAACTTCATCGTGACGTTGCTCTACACTGTTTACAACATTGCTGTTTGAGAGTGTGCGTCCGTAACCGGCTATATTTTTTGTTTTTATGTACATTGTCAGCGTTCTTGAGGGACACCGGGACACATTTGGGCATTGCTGAGTACTCTTTACAAAAGAAGGAGCTGTGCTGCGGTTTGACCTAGCCTTGCAAAACTGCCGGCAGTGGCTCTTTCCGAGCATCGCCTATCGATTGGAGTAGAGCCAGAAGCCCGTCGCATTAGACATATGAAAGATAAACAGCAGGCGAAAATCGACCACAGCGCTACATACTGAGCGCCACCCACGCCTTCTCGCGCTGCTATATCACCCTCGTGGGGTAATTCGATGAGGAGCCAAAGCACGTCTATCACTAAACATCTGCTGTCCTCGCGGGAGCAACATGCAACTTGCGTTTCTGTGCGAGGCCATACAACGCTTAAGTCCGTCTATCAACACATTATCTTTTCTGAGGAACTTTGTTAAAGCAACGAAAGTAATATGGGCCTCCATTAGGGACACTTGCGTGAGCCCAGAAAAGCGTTGCTGTGAACTGTGCGCGACACTAAAGAGCACTATGGCGAAAAGCATTTCGGATGTTATCTCTAGAGCCTTGATGAGGGCTCTAAAGGCATTCGCGCTTGTTTTGGTTGGAGATGTCTCGTATTGCGCAAATGTGCGTGATCGTTTGATGAAGCCGAGAGTCTTGGAGGTATCAGCAGCGAGCTTGAGTAGGTGTCCCGACCCGGATATGTTGTTAGTGATTGTTACTCCAACATTGCGATAAGAATCAACTTACTCAATACTAACTGAATTGAGGATATAAAGATAGATATAGTTAACCCTTTTCCGAGAAATCTACATGAATGCACAATTAGAAACGTTTAAATATATTTGCCATAAAGTGTACTAATTCTCAATTTTATATCAAGTCATCCTGAAGTTTAAACTGATCACTGCTGGAAGCAATTCTCCGATAAAATACGCAGTCATTTGCAAAAAGTCGTATAGTAGAGGAGATATTATTTGAAACATCATTTATAAATATCAAAAACGAAAGAGGATCTAGAACCGACTCTTGGGGAACGCCTAACATTATGTTGCAAGTTTTAGACTCCTGATTTTCAATAACAGTGAACTGTGAACGATTAGTCAGGAAGCACTCAATCCATGATAATATTAGAGGGTCAAGGTGAAGTCGAGAAAGTTTTGTCAATAAACAAATATGGACTACGGGGTCGACGCCTTTAGCGAAATCGAGATAGATCACGTCTGTCTGAAAAGAAGAATCCATTTTGAGGTGAAGATCAATAGTAAATTCAAACAGTTGTGTGTCACAAGACTAGCCTTTCTGGCAACCATGCTGTTTGAAAAAGAAATATGAGTTTTTATCAAGGTGGGAAGCGACATTTGAATATATAATGTGCTCTAAGAGTTTGCAAGCGATGTAGGCGCGTGATATTGGGCGATAATTTGACGTGTCAGAACGATTCCCAGGCGAAGCTTAAGCGTCCTCCAATTTTTTTATTTCTTTTATGTCGCCGTAATGAGGAGGGCGCGTTAAATTTTCTTTTTTTTTTTATTTACTGTGGTACGCACCATTGCTTAAAGGATTATGAGCCACTCATTGTCTTACGTGACGTACGAATTTAATAACAGGTGATACAAGAATCTGTGTGCACACCTATCGTTACGATGAC
The DNA here is from genome assembly GCF_023375885.2 of Dermacentor andersoni. Lineage (NCBI taxonomy): Eukaryota > Metazoa > Arthropoda > Arachnida > Ixodida > Ixodidae > Dermacentor > Dermacentor andersoni. Next base: position 121,961,159 of record NC_092818.1, on the reverse strand, counting down.
GACCGATCGGCACAATAAATATGACCGTATTTCTGTTCAAAATTTTATGTCACCTCTGTGTCGTGTGCTAAACAGCTTCGCCGGTCATCCACCTTCACACAGTGAAATGTTCCATAATATATATGCATTGAAGTTCAAAAATTATTTTGGGGATTTTGGGAACGCATATATCAAAATTAGTGCCAACCTCAGAATCTGTTCCATGTGGATGTGACTTTCGAATTCACCGGCTACAATTCGTAAATTGCAATGTGTGCAGTGAAGTCATTAGTTAAAAAGTTAATAAGGAGAACATTTCTCAATGAGCTGATTATTCGCTGATATTTCTGTTGAGGTAATGTCCGCCTATGAGAGTTATTCTACCTCAAGAAGTAGAATTTCGCTGCAAGCAACGAGTAACATTTAAAAAATTTAGCAATAAAAATAAAATTAAAAAATTAAATTATGGGGTTTAACGTGCCAAAACCACTTTCTGATTATGAGGCACGCCGTAGTGGAGGACTCCGGAAATTTCGACCACCTGGGGATCTTTAACGTGCACCTAAATCTAAATACACGGGTGTTTTCGCATTTCGCCCCCCATCGAAATGCGGCCGCCGTGGCCGGGATTCAATCCCGCGACCTCGTGCTCAGCAGCCCAACACCATAGCCACTGAGCAACCACGGCGGGTGGCAGCAATAAAAATAGAACATCCCGTATTTGAATTGGAATTTCAACAATCAAAGCAGAGTTTGAGCACCCGCCGTCGGATAAGGTAGCCCCCCCTCCCCCCGTGTTTTATGTTACGACTGCAGTCCAGAGCACTCTATTTTCTTGTATTAACCTCCGAATATTCACTAGCGAGTATTTTCCTTTCTAAACAGAGCGAAATATAAAGATTGAGTATATACTTGTTGAGAGAAAGAGGTTTATTGAAAACATTTACGTGGCCTATTTAAAGGCATATTTAAATGTCTCTAACGTCTTTCTCAATCGAACATCCGAGCAAAGGAAGAGCTTGTAATAAGAAACAACTACTGTCATTTATCCGGTGTGCTATGGCGATGTCAGTAATAAAAAAGTGAACAGCACACCACCAGATGCACGTAGAGTGTTGAGCTCGTTCAAGGAGAGAAATGCGATTCTACAGCACCGCAAGTTGTTTTATTGGAATGGAAATTTTGCGCGAAGAACCCAAACAATAAATTGCTTTGACTAAATTGAGAGCACATATTCGCACATATGCTGCCTGTAACTTAGGCATTCATAATGAATGAATGACATTTATTGAGCTGAATTGATATGTTCCGCGCTTTAGCTAAATAACTGGTGCCCCTGCACAGCAGCTGCGACTTCCTTGCGGGTGAATCATTCGTAACAGTCCTCCCTTCCATCGTTCTCCCTCCTTTGAGATTCCGATGAGTGTTGTAACCCTTTGATATTCTAAAGAAATGAACACTTGACAAATTCGAATAGGAAATTCTTGAATCGGACACACATTTAATACCAAAGACTATCGATTCGTATACAAAATTTCGAATATTCATACACCCCTGCTTTTGAATGTCTGAGCATCAATCAGCACAGGATGAGCTGCAACGTCTTCTACATTTTAGGTTCAAATGCTTGCGCGCCCCATGGAGTAAGCGTTTCTAGCTGTCTGCAAGATACAGGGTCGCCCGCTCTTTGGTAGTACACTCCATTAGTGTCTACTACACCGAAGTTTCATTGTTTTTCTTATTATGCTGTAAGAGAAGGTTGACATGACGGCCAACAGTTATATTTCTTATTCAAGTATTATTCTGCACATCTTAATTTTAAACTTATGCTGATGTGCGCGCTTGAATATTCGTGAGGCGTTGTCCATAACAGGACACGCTTAACAAAAAAATGTATAGCTTGTGCATTTGCGACCGAAACTGCAATGCGATATTAGGAGGTTGGTTGGTCACGCAAACAATAATAAATTCAAAAGTATTGGCTGACCTCAGGCTTGTATTTACCAGATCTACTGAATTTCAGATATGTTCTCAGAGGTCGCAAACAAAAATTCCATGCATAGCCTGAATCAACTAGAAGGTTCATTGTAATTCTCTAGCACATCGTTAAAATGAAACAAGAGGCCCTCTCATTCCTCTTGAGAAAGGGACACAGAGAGCACAAGAAAAAAGACGCGGACGAAGAAGTTATGTCCTGACCTTTAGGCTTGCAAATTTGACTTTCTATGTCCTTTCTTTCATACATTGTGAAGGAGAATGATTTCGGTCAAGTCGCAAGAACATACTTAACCCAAGCGCAATATATATACACCAGCCAGAGATGTTTGTACGAGCCCTCATCTATCGGGCGCTTTCTTTGAACAAACCGCCTGTAGGTAGGCTTAAAGTCAATATTTCCAGCGCGAACTTCATAAATATGAAGGGAACGAATTCTTACGAATTCGATCTACAAACTTAAGAGAGACTGATGCGCAGCTGTGCTAACCATGTTTTCGAAATTTGTGTTTACCCATCGGTTCTCAGCCTTGTTTCTGATTTTCTTCTGCAGAAGTAGTTCTCTCCAAATCAGCTTCAAGAGCGTAATAGTAAAAGTTGGAAGAGGATGGAGAGTTGATGGATTGTTGGATTGCTGATGCAAATGGATTATTAAATTTTGGTATCTATGTTCTCCACGTAGTCTTGTGTCTTACTTAGAAGCTTAGTTTAAGTAACCGGTGAAAATGCATTTGCAACTTTGAGAGAGGCGATTGAAATATTTTGGACAACCATATTATTTCATAGCAAAATTGAGTAATTTGCAGTAGTAGCTGCAATGACATGACTTCTTACCACAAAAGTAAAATGGTATGTTACCTTGATAGCGTCCACTTGTGACTAAAAATAAAACACTCTGAAGACCCAACGCACATGCTGGACTCTATCTAAAGGGAGGCTTTAGTGAAGCGATTATTCAAATACTTTACAACTGTCAGCAATGCGTACAATTCCGGTTACTTTAATGCCATTCAAAGTGCGAAATCATGTCTTGTTTGTATTTATGCAAGGAAAGACTGGCTTTAAAAAAATCCTGACAGGAACATAAACAAGAGCAGCAGGGGCAGCTTAAAGCGAGAAATGTTTGTTAAAGCGTTCATTGCTAAAAGAAGAGGAAACACCGATGCCTCTAACTCGATCCTTCACAAATCAAAAGCAATTCAACTTCCTGCAAACACGCTTTTTGTCTACAAATTTCATCGACGGTTTACACCGATAAAGACTGTGTAACTTTCCGGCTTCATCATCCAGTTTTGTCGTGTACTGTGATGATTCAACCTAATATACTTAACTTCAGTTTATTTCTTGAAGTACTTTTTTTTGTTCTCGTAAAAATTAAAACGTAAGTAGCTGTGCTACTTACGATATTACCTCCCGATCCTGCACAAAATATCTCCCACAAGCAAGAGAAAACTCGAGGCAGCACGAAACAACTGCCTTCGCGTATGTCTTGGCCTTCCGAAGGGGTCGTCCCGCTCAGGGACTGTAGCAGAAGCTGGATGCCTGCCTCTGGAAGTGCTATGTTCGCAGGAGACACTTCGGATACACCTCCGCCACGTCATTCATACGAAGACTCACTTTTTAAAGGATATTTCCAGAACCCGTGCTACATCTAGCTTTGGGCAGGCCGTCGGAAACATATATATTTTGATTCCTGCTCAGGCGTCACAAATTATGCCGCGAAACATTTCACCATGGACACTGTCCCCACTGGAAATCGCGCCATATATACCTGGAATCAGTGCGAAAAAGAAAATGCCTCAAGCAGCGACTTATCAGATAGCTTTAGAATATATGCACAAAGAATACGCAGCCGCAACGCACATTTTCGCAGATGGCTCTACAGCTCCACATCGTTCATCATGCGGACTTTTTGTTCCCTCTACAGGGCAACGATTCTCGTTTCGTCTTGAGCGAGCGACATCATCTACTTCAGCGGAGCTATATGGCATTAAGGAGGCCCTTATGTATGTACTTCGACAGCAGCCGCCAAAGACATGGGTGATTTTCACAAACTCAAAAGCAGCCCTACAAAGTATGTGGAACAGGCACAAGCGTTGCAATAATCAACCAGCAGCATTTGACATTGCTTATCTTCACCACAGGGCTAAGATTGCTGGGCATTGCATAAAGTTCCAGTGGATACCTGGCCATGCCGGCATTTCGGGAAATGAAAGAGCGGACGAAGCTGCCAGAAATGGACTCCAATACCGCAAGTTCAAAAGAACATATTCTACAAAAGCCGACGCTTCAAACATGGCAAAAAAATAGCCTATCAAGAAAAAGACCGCATCTTGAATCTGCCGCTTCACCAAAATAACTTCCTACGTTACATTGACCCAGAAATGAGACCGAAAATTCCACGACCACTTCCTCGACACTTAGAGATATTGTACCATCGTCTTCGACTGAACGTGGCATACACGAACAATTA